>NW_027187335.1:3971147-4006096 GCF_028583685.1 Petaurus breviceps papuanus | reverse complement strand
TCATAACATTTGGACACAAGTCTTTCCACAGCAAAGGTAGAATTGTGAAGTTTCCTGGTAACCCTAAGAGCAGTCAACAACTTTAAGGCTAGGGGACTTAAGTTGAGGTCTTCTGCATTTCCAATGGCAAATTAGAGACACTAGCAAATTTACTTTTGACCCTTCTCTTGGGCATTGAAAACATCACCAGTCTGCTTCCAGGAATGAATTCTTTTTCCTGTCTCCTGATTGAGAGAGGAAATGTAATGGAAGCATTATACTCCAAGACGTAGTTGGGTTGTGGCTTATCCCATAGGAGAGACTGACACTGTGGTCATTCAAGGCAGTATATGGAAAGAGTTAGAAAGGCCTGAGTCTATCTATTTATCTATCCATTTGTTTATTTATCTACCATATATCCAATTTTCTATCATCTATATATCCATTCATATATATTATCTATCTATTTATTCAACTTTCTATTACTTATCTATCCAGTCATGTATATACCTATGTATTTATTCATTTATCTACCATCTTTCCAATTTTCTATCTTTTATCTATCCATCCATCCATCCATCCATCCATCCATCCATCCATCCATCCATCCACTTATCTGTCTCTCTGTCTCTGTGTCTCTGTCCCTCTCTCTCTGTCTGTCTCTGTCTGTCTCTCTAATGGATTTTTCAGAACTGCCCTCCTCTAACAAAAGAAACAAAGGAACCATGTGTAAACCATTTGGCAACAGCTATGGTTTCCTTAGTAGCTGATGTTTATTGCCAGTGAGCTTGGGTTCCTTATTATAGAGTAGAGAAACAGAACAAATATTTGGCTATGGATTATATATTGTATATATGTGTATATGTACATAGTGTGTATGCATAATCTTTGGTGTTACTGTTCAGTAGTTTCAGTCATGTCTGATTCTCTGTGACCCCATTTGAGGTTTTCTTGGCAAAAATATGGAGTGTTTGCCATTTTCTCCTCCAGCTAGTTTTACAGATGAAGAAACTGAGGCACACAGGGTTAAGTGACTTCCCCAAGGTCAAACAGTAAATGTTTGGAGGCCAAATTTGGACTCAGGAAGATGAATCTTCCTGACTCCAGGCCTGGCACTCTATCCATTGCCACCTAGCTGCCTGCCTGGCACATAGTAGGTACTCAATAAGTGCTCTTTGATTTGAAGAATGGATTTTTTAATTGCGTGGGGGGGGGGGGAAGGATAGGCTGGTTAGGGATGCAGTCTCTGGCTGTAGAATAAAGATAAACTAACTGTCCACCAAAGCCTGAACCTGATACCAAGAGCTCTCCACTATAAACAACTGAAATAACTAACTAGCTACTGCCAATGTAAGAACCAAGTCCAGGGGTGGGAAACCTATGGTCTCAAGACCACATGTAGCCCTCTGGGTCCTCAAGTGCAGCCCTTTGACCAAATCCAAAGTTCATAGAACAAATCCCCTTAAAGGATTTTTTCTGTAAAACTTGGACTCAGTCAAAAGTCACACCCAAGGACCTAGAAGGCCATGTGTGACCTCCAGGCTGAAGGTTCCCCACCCCTGAAGTCTGTTGCTACCTCTTTGAAAATGGGCTGTGTGTAAGGAAGTGATTGTCTCTGGTTTGACTGCACACTGTATACAACAGGCCAAGTGATGGTTAGTGGGTACTAATCTTGCCTGGCATGAGATAGTGATCTGTGGGAAACCACTCATTCAGTAATCCACAACTCAAAGTGGACATCGACTGTGTACAGAGCCCTGGACTCATTGATGTGTACAGATAATGAGATCCTTGAGAAAAACACAAAAACACTAGAGGAGATCCTTTTTTTTCTTTCACCTGACCAGTCTTTGAAAGAAAGGACTTTTGGTTCTTTTTTTTTTTTGTCTTGGACTTTTTGTTCTTTAATCTCAAAGTACTTCAGTTCTTCTCATGACTGGGACATTTGAAGACATGTGCCAAGCTGCTGGGTCTTTCAAATCCTAAAGATGCCCCAATGAAGAAAATATCAAGGACCACTTTGCTGTCTGTCAGTCCTAGAAGACAAATTATCCACTCTCTTCAGCCACAGAGGCACACAGAGGAATGGATAAACCAAAATCTTCTGTGTGGCTCTGAAACTAGATCATTTTAATTTCATTTTTGGCAGGCTTTATCATTTTTATGATGTTTGCCTTAGATAACAAGTGCATATTTTATGAATATACTCTTACTAATTGGGGGAGGCAGGAATTGGGGGGCTCTAAAACATTCCGGACATTAGAGGACCATGGGTGAATTACTTCACCTCTGTGAATCTCAAATTATTTTCTTTTAAAAGGATGAGATCTCTATCTGAAAGTGCAGGAGCTATTTGTGGGAAGATCCTGCTATAGTTGGCTTTAAACTGCTCTGTTGCCAAACTGGGCCAACTCTCTAGACAACTTGGTAAAGGCAAACAATGTAGGCACCTGATTTGACTTAGCTTGCAGCTCAGAACTCCTGAGTTTATGAGGTCTGCTAGTCCCAGCCTTTTTGGCAGCATGGACTGCAAGCATGTACCACTGCAGTTTTCTTAAGTATACAAGGGCAAATTTGGACTAGATGGTCTTTCTTCTTCCATGTCATTCTATACCTCTGTATCTCCTTGGCCTCGGTTCCCTAATCTCTATGATCTTATGATCTGACTTTTGTCCTGCCACTGGACTTTGATGATTCTGGAAGAGAGAGTGAGGTTGATAACTTTGTGCAACCACCTCACTTAAATCCAATTTGTGCACAAGTCAAGATATCACCCTGTGATATCACTGGCTCTCTTTGAAGAGGAAGGGCAAACAGCAACTGTGATCTTATGAAGGCTTCTTGGGTCACAGAGGGAGTTAGCAGAAGAGCTCATGTCCTCTGACTCTACCCTTTTGTTCATTCCACTATAATGCCTGAAAAAGTCATTTAGAGTCTTAAACCAAAGACAAGGAAGAGTTCACACTATTGCCCCTGAAGTGATGTCTACTTCCCAGACACATCCCTTACCTCTTAATAACTGCTTAGTTACACTTTGGTAGCCCTCCATTTTCCATCAGCAGCTCTGCTTGTTTCTACTCTAGGGAACATCAAGAATTCCCTAGGATAAGTTAATCACCTGAAATCTCAAACCAAGCTGATTGACTTAGGTTTTAATACTTAACATCCCAATTTCCTCAATTGCCTCTCCACTCTTCTTAGGGCTGGATGGTGGAATAATAAACCCTTTGCAAAGTTTTCCTCCATAGAGGTTCAGATCTGGGTAATTCTCCATCTTCCACCATCTTGGTGAACATCATGCCTTCCCTGGTCCCCCACCTTCCCCTCCAACTTTTCAGCTCCCTTTTATGTGTTGTCTTCTTAGATTGTAAACTCCTTGATGGTAGGGACTGTCTTCCTTTTCCTTATTTATATCCCCAGTGCTTAGCACAGTGCTTGGCACATAGTAGGTGCTAAATAAATAAATATTTATTTGAATTGAATTGAACTTTGGGCTACTGGATGGATATCAGAAGAGTTTCGGTCCCTGGGAGGGTCATTTCTAAGATTAGACTCTCTCTGCTATTCATGATCTAGGAGTCCTTATATATATCATTATACTAATTCAGTTTCTTCATTAATCTCAGCTAACTGCACAGTATATAGGGAGAGGGACAAAGCTTATATCCCTCCCAACATACATCTCTTAGGTGACAAAAGCAGAATCATGTGCATCTGCTTGAACAAAATGCACTTGTCTCAAAATCTCATCAGCAGCAGCAGTAGAAGGAACTGAATGATCTAAGTTGGAAGGCATAGGATAAGGGTCCTAGAATCATAGATTTAGAACTGAAAGGGACATTAAAGGTCATCTAAACCAATCACCCAATTTTACAGCTGAGGAAAGTGCCCCCAAAAGTGCCCCAAATTCCACAAGTGACAATGGGATTCCAACTCAAGTACTTTTGATGAGGTATGGGCTCTAGGAGCCCCCTTGACCTCTCCTTGAGGTACAGGCTCTGGGAACCTCCCTTGGACTCTCGATTAAATCATCCCATTTGATGAGGCATTTGCATGAGGCAATAAGCTTTACATTGTGGCTGAGCCCAAGCCTCTGTTACTAGACTTCCCACCTATCAAAATATCAGATCCATCCCTGAACTGCGCCTAGCCCACCATTGTCTGTACTGTCCAGGTGACTTCCCACCCTTAATCACTCACTGACCTCATTAGCTCCTCCTGAAGACCCTCCCCAAACTCCTCCTCTGGACCACCCCTAGATTCCTCCCAAGCCTACTGTATATAAGACCCCATCCCACACCATGTGGCTGAGAGCGCCATAGAATGCCATAAAATAGTGAGAGCACCATAGAATGACCTAGCACAGACTTACTCTGTCTAATGCAAGTGAACTTTTAATAAATTATACTTTTCTTTCACTGAGAAGACCCAAGTCGAATTCATTTGGCAGGACCCGGCATGTTTGTATTTTGGGGTCTCCAGAACAACCCTAACCCGCTCAGGGTACCCTCTTCACTTTGACTCCAAATCCTCTGTATCACACCGCATCCCAAAGATTGAAGAGAACATTATTAGAAAGAGAAGAGACCTGAAAGTTCATCTGATCTAAACTCTCTAGAGAGATGTAGTGACTTGCCTATGGTTATGTCCCCAAAGATGGCAGCTGGTTTATCTGACAGTACTTTGGCTGTTCCCCTCCCTAATGAGATTTTTTTCCTGTCTCAAGGCAATTGCTAAGTTAATTAACCTCAACCATTTGTTCTAATGCAGTGGGATATACAATAACAAAAGGGAAAAATGAAGACACCAGGGAGATGTGATTGGGTGCTCTGAGCTGGCACACACAATAGCAGCTCTGCACTGCTAGAAACTACCTCAGGCCAGTTCTTTCCAAAGGCTAGAACCAGAACCTGATAACTTGCTGAGTATCAAGGGCATGGATGGGTTGTGATAAATACTTTTTTTTTTTTTTGGAGGGGGGAAGGCAAGGCAATTGGGGTTAAGTGACTTGCCCAATGTCATACAGCTAGTCAAGTGTCAGAAGATGGATTTGAACTCAGGTCCTTCAGACTCCAGGGCAGGTGCTTTCTTCACTGTGTCACTTAGCTTCCCCCCAACTGTGATAAATATTAAGACCTATTTTACCTGTCATTCATTACCTGTGCTTGCAAGTTCTCTTATACAGTACCTGGAGTTTGGGCATTTCTGGAGGGGAGGACATCAGCAGAGAGAACAGAGTCACATGTTGCAAGGTGGTTTATGTTTTTTGGAATTTTTTACTTTTTATTTTTAGAGGGGGTGAGTTGCAGATTTATTATTTCATCCATGTAGGGAGTTCCCAATAAGCAAAATCCTTCAACCAAGGCAACTCAGTACCTGCTCTACAATTTATAAGCAGAGCCATTATCTACGTACGCTACTGTTGTCAGCTGCCACTAATCCACCCTCATGTGACTGAGCTACCTCAGTTCCTCCTCTATAAAAAGAGCTGGAGAAGAAAATGGCAAATCACTCTAGTAATTTTACTAAGAAAATCTCAAAATGGTATCATGGAGAGTTGGATGTGACTGAACAACACTATTATTAAAAGTTTTCTTTGTATTTATTAAGTGGTCACTATCCTATAATGACTCACTGGAATCTGTACTAGAAGGTAGACTCTTCCTTTCAAGTAATTAGGGCAGTGACTGTAGAGGACAAGGGGCTAGCAACCCTTCTTTGGTTCACCTAAGGATACCAATCCTTTTCCCAAAGTTTTAAAAGGATGAGGATCCATATGAGAGAAAGAAAAAGTTTGGATTGAGGGTAGGGTGGTGATTGCCTTTTAGTCCCATAGAGGGACTGAGTGGTTTTAGGAAAATAATTTTCTAAGGGTGTGCTTAAAGTTGCTGGCTATTATTCTCTTTAATGAAACAAACTGTTAACTGAACTGTTATCTAAATTCTGGGTTCTTGTTTAATCTTGAATGTGAAATATTCCTCATTCAAGAATCCTATAAATTGGGATGTAGGAGTGTAAATAGCAATTGTTTCTGTTCTGGTCAGAAACTCTCCCAAACTGATCCTTTTTTTCCCCTAATCTGACCTCCTTCTTTTCCTTTTTTTCCCCCAAAAACTGATTCTTTTATGAAGGCAAACTAGGTCATTTCCCCCCCTCCATTCTTAGCTATCTTTTTTTTTTTTTTTAAAGCAATCGGGGTTAAGTAACTTGCTCAAGGTTACACGGCCAGTTATTTCTGGGTGTGGTGCTAAATATCTGAGCCCAGATTTGATCCCCAGGTCATCCCAACACTGGAGCAGGTGATCTTACTCACTGAGCCACCTGGCTGCCCCCTTAGCTATCTTTTAATTACTGAATGAGTATTGCCTCACATGAACTGAGACCTGGGAAAGACCTTAGCTTAAAAAGGCCAGGGTCTCCCACTGCATATGGAGCCATCTTGACCTATGTCTTTTCACTGGGCTCTGATGACTCTGCAGGAGAGAGTGGGGTTAAGGGCTTTGCACAGCTCTGCCTCACTTCAATCCAATTCCCTTGAAAGTCAAGACATCACCCTTCTGATGTCATTGGTCCTTTTCAAGAACGAAGGACAAACAACAACAACAAATTGGGATGTCAATTGACTTCTGAGAAGAAACATGTCTGAAGCATGAGGGGACCTTGTCAGTTTGAACATTTCTCTCTCCAAGTGGAACAATGCTTGGATAACAATAATGAGAAATGATAAAAATTGTTTCTGTCAGGCTTGTGTTTGCAACACAGAAATAGAACTTTTCTTTGACAACAGTAAATGCTTAATAATTATTTTTATTCATTTATTCAAGTAGTTTACATGTAATGGAAAGTGGTGGGGGGGAAAGGGGAAGGAACTAACATGTAGAAAGCCAGGTGGCATGGAAAAAGACCACTGGGCCAGAAGTGAGGAAGATTCCAATTCAAATCTAATCTCAAACACTTATTAGACCCAGGGCAAATAATTTAACTTTGGCTAGCCTCCATTTCCTTATCTGGGGATAATGGGGATAAAGTGGATAAAGTGCCTGATCTGGAGTCAGAGAGACTTACCTTCCTGATTTCAAATCTGGGCTCAGATACTAGCTATATGACCCTGGGAAAGTCATTTAACCATGTTTGCCTCAGTTTTCTCATTTGGAAAATGAGCTAGAGAAGGAAATGGCAAACCACTCCAGCATCTTTGACAAGAAAGCCCCAAATGGGGTCAGGAGGAGCCCCGAGTTTCTGAGCCCAGATATGAACCCAGTTCTTCCTGACTCCAGGCCTAGCAGTCTATCCACTGCACCACCCAGCTACCCTCTGCATCTAAAACCTACTAGCAAACATAAGGGTTTCTCCAGGACCTGGTCCTAAGCAAGATGCTGCCACCTCTGACCCCTTTGACTGTTCCCATCTTTGGGACCCTATAGGATTCTTTTTGGACCTTTCCTTCTTGGGCATTCTCCCCCCTTTTGCATTTCTTCTCCTCAAAAGGGCTTCCTTTGCCATAAACTCTGGTTGCCCAGGAGTCAAGAGATCTGGAGTCTATTCTTAGCTTTTCTCTTGGCTTTCTGAATGGTCTTAGGTAAATTAGCTGCTCTTTCTTTCAAAGGGTAATATCTTCTGCTTTTTTCTACAACATTGCTTCATGACTGTCCGAGGCTCAGTATTTCAATAACGATGAAGTCCCTCATTTCTTTTTAATAGCATTGTTAATGTTTGTGATTTCTTTGGATTCCCAAATTGTTTATATATAATTTATGTAATATATATCTAATTGTTTATATAGAAATACATAATAGTTGTTTAAATTAACATAACATGTATAGTTATGTAGGATGTCTATAATTTTCCATGTTTATACATACATATATATAAATATCCATCTCTCTCTCTTTCTTCCCCCCCCCCCCTTCCCCTGCTATGGAATTAATTGCCATCTCTATGCTGTCTGATTCTAAAATCTACTTCTCCTGCCTCAAACTTTCTGCTGACCACCAATCTCACATCTCCAATTGCCTTTCAGACATCTTAAATGAGACATTCTTTAGATATCTTAAATTCAATGTCTAAAATGGAACTCATTGTCTTTCCCCCTAAAGCCTTTCCTATACTGCTGAGGACAACACTATCCTCCCACTCCCTCAGACTTGAAGCCTGGGAGTCATACTACTTTCCTTAGTATCTCTCAACCCCACTCCTACCCCTCCCTTTTCCCATATCTAATCTATCGCTAAGGCCTATTGATTTCACATTTGCAATATCTCTTGAATATTTTCTCTTCTCTCCTTGGATGTGGCTGTCACTCTGCTGCATTCCTCATCACCTTATACCTAGATTATAACAATATCCTGCTGGTGGATCTGCCTGCCTTAAGTCTCTCCTTACTCCCATATATCCTCCATTTATCCAGTAAAGTGATTTTCATAAAGCTCAGGTCCAATCATGTGAACCCTACAATAACTCCAGTGACTTCCTATTGCCTCCAGGATCAAATACAAAATGCTCTGTTCGGCATTCAAAGCCTTTCATAACAGCCTTCTCACACTTTTCCAGTCTTCTTAGACTTTGCTCCCCAACACATGCTCTTCAATCCAGTGACATTGGCCTCCTGGTTATTTCATGGACAAGGCACTCCACCTCTCTATTTTGGGTATTTCCTTTGACTGTCCCCTTGTGCATGGAATACTCTCCTTCCTGTTCCTAATGACTCCCTGGCTTTCTTTAAGACCCAACTGAAATCTTACCTCCTATAGGAAGCCTTCCCCAAACCCTCTTAATCCTAGGGCCTTGCTGATGTTAATTACTTCCTATTTATCCTGTATATAGTTTGCTTTGTATTTATTTGTTTGCATATGGTCTCCCCTGTCAAATTGTAAGCTTCTTGAGGACAGGAACTATCTTGTGCCTCTTTTTGTGTCCCTAGCACTTAGCTTCCTGGCAGTAGGTACTCAATAAAGATTGATTGGTTGATGGTGTTATGTACATATACACCCCTCACATTCACAAGCATATTTACCTCATCCTTTATTTCTTCTAACCTTCATAGCCAAACTCCTAGAAAGGATCAGCCATACTCAGTGCATCTATTTCCTTACTTCTCTACCCTTTGCAATAAGGCTTCTTATTTACCTCTCTATCTATCAATTTATCTATGTATCTATCTATCTACCTGTCTGTCTGTCTATCTATCAATCTATCTATCTATCTAATGATCTATCCATCTGAATAGGGACTAGGCCTGTGATTTCATTGGCAAAATAAATCCCAAGAAAAGGAAACTTCCTTTATCAAGGCAGGCCACTTCCCTTTTCTACAACTAAAAGTCTTAGAAGTTGACCACTATGCTGAGAAATCAAGTTACTTACCATGAGTCAAACAGCTAGTATGTATCAAGAAGTGTGAACCTGAATTCAAGGTGTGAACCTGAGCTTTTGGCTTTGAAGATATCCATTATAGAAGGATATCTCTTAATATTTGACAGTCATATGTATAGAAATGATTCTTGAACCCATGGGACCTTTAAGGGAGATAGTATAGTGAAAGATAAGGGCCCACGGTGGAGGCCTGGAAGACACCCATGCAAAGTGGTAGGGGATGGATGCTGATCCACAAAAGGAGACTTAGAAAGAGCCGTCAGACAGGTAGAAGGAGAACCAAGAGAAAGCAGTGTCATAGAAACCCAGGGCGAAGAGTATCTAGGAGGAAGGCCTTGTCTGTTCTACCATGTCAAAAGCTTCAGATGAGAAATAAGGCAAGAACATTGGATTCAGCAGTTACAAGATTGTTGGTAACTTTGGAAAGAGCAGTTTCTGTCAGGTGGTTAGGTAAGAAGTCTTACTGCAATAGGTAGAGAGTATAGAGAGGCAATAAGTATTCCTTACTCTTCCTGGGAGTTTGGCTATGAAAAAAGAGAAGACATACAGGGTGACATCTCAAGGAGATGGAAGACTCAATCGATCTTCTTTTTTCTTTTAGGGATGGGATAGACCTGATTTTGTAGATAGGACAGGAGCCATTTAAGAAGGGAAGATTTAAGATGAGAGAAAAAAGAAAAGAAGGATTGATGAGACAGGCTCCCTGAGGAGACAGGAGGACTTGAAAACACTGGTTCAAGGAAAGAAGGCTGACCTTGGCCATGAGAAAGACCACAGTTTTCTCAGAGGCCAGAACAAAGTTTATCAGTAGAATATGCTGTTCCAGGAGATAGTGAACTCCCCTTCACTGGAGATATTCAAGTTATAGATGAATGACCATGTAAGGGGAGACAAGAGAAAACTAAAAGCAGTCAGATTTGCTGCTTATGTGTATTTCAGCTTGAAATTTTGTCCTCCACCCAGATCTATAACCTTGAGGTAGATGGACTGAATCCATACCTTACTGATATTTTCTCCTGTGCAAAAAAAAAGTACAGTTGTTGTCTCTGCTTGCTTCCCCTTCCCAGCTTTCTGAGGGACCGGAAGGTCTGACGTACACTCTGTACGTATTTATGATCGACCTAGTTATGCACATGTTGTTTCTGCCATCAGGATGTACTCTCTTCAAGGGGGTGGGGGTTTGGGGCTTTGCTTTTCCTTCTTTCCCCAGAATTGAGCACATATTCTGCTCCACAGTCACCACTTACATAGAATGTCATTTTTATTTGTGTACTTATTGATTGACTGAACTACAAATGTGATGTGACATGATGGCTAAAACCAAAAAGCCTAATATATCTTACCCTATATTCAGTGGGTTACAGTGTCTGGGACCCGGGAGGTGATGGTCTCACTGTCCTCTGCTCTGGTCAGGCCATCCAGATATCCAAAGTAGCTTGCTTTGTTCAGGTCACATCTTAGGAAGGAATCTGACTAGTAGGACAGGGTCCAGAGTACGGGACAACAGAGTCGGTTGTCCTTAAGTCCAAGCCTTATGAAGATTGGCCAAAGGAGCTGAAGATGTTTAGTCTGGAGAAAAGAAGGTGTTAGGGGTGAGTGTGTGTGTGTGTGTGTGTGTGTGTGTGTGTGTGTATGTGTGTTTGTGGAAGAAGATGATGTGATAACTGACTTCAAGTATTTGTAGGAATATTACATGGGAGAGGAATTAATCAGTCAGTCAATAAATATTTATTAAGCACTTTGTGCCAGACACTGTGCTAAGCCCTGGGAATTACAAAGAAGGTCAAAAGACAGTCCCTATTCTCAAGGAGCACACAGTCTAATGGAAGAAACAACATGAAAATGCTTCTGTACAAACAAGATATAGACAGCATAAATTGGAGACAGCCAACAGGATTTAGAGGATTAGATTTCTTCCATCTGACCACAGAGAGCAGGAAGCAGAGAGATGGGTGTAAGATGCAAAGGAGGAGATTTAAGCTTTGTGAATACTACAAGCTTCCTAATATTTAGATCAGGCCCAAAGAGAGGCTGCCCAAGTAGGCAGTGAGTTCCTCTTCACTGGATGTCTTTGTTATTGGGTGTCCTTCCTTCTTGAAGAGGACCAATGACATCAGGAGGGGAATGTCTTGACTTGCAAGTGAAATGGATTTAAGTGAGGCAGAACTGTCCAAAGTCACCAGCCTCACTTTCTCTTCTGAAGCCATCTGGGTCCAGTGACAAGATATAGGTCAACATGACTGACAATGGCCCTGGATGCAGTGGGAGACTTTGGCCTTTTTAATCTAAGGTCTTTCCCAGGTCTCAGTTTGTCTGAGGCAACATTCTTTCGATAATTAAAAACTAGGTAAGAATTGAGGCAAAGGTTGACCTAGTTTGCCTTCATAAAAGTATCAATCTGGGAGGGGAAGATCTTCAGAATTTATGGTCAGAACAGTAACAGTTGCTATTTACACTCACTCTGAGCCATGAAAACCCAAACAATGAGCAAATGAGATTTGAGCTGGGACCAGTAAAAGCCAGAGTGATTTGGGTTTAAAGGCATAGTTAAGAATTTCTATTTGAATCCCAATGGGCTTTATCAAAGATTGTGTTTTCAGAGATATATTTCAAGAAGTCATAAATGAAAACTTCATGAGACAAAAGAGTTAATTGGCCCAGTTTTTTTTTTTGAAAAAAAAATGATAGAATAAATGAATAGGGAAGAAAAAAAATCTAGCCCCCAAGTCCCAAAAGACCTTAAGATGTATAAGGGATCAAAATTTACATTCCTTTGGACAGAGCACCCACATATAAGGGTATGACTGGAAGTCTTTAAGCAAAGGCTGAAAGATCATTCATTTGAGAAGCAATGGAAATGACCCCTGTACAGGTCCAGATTTGACTGGATGGTTTCTATGATGCTGTGATGAGGTGATATTTAAGGCCTGTTATAGTTCTAAATCTGCTGATGCTCAGTTTGGAGGGCAAGGTTGTAAATGCATTTGCTCACTGATGGGAGTCTGAGCTATCTGGCCTTTAAGACTTTCAACTCTAAAATTCCCATGATCTTAAATTTTTAGAAGGGGGAGGAAGAGAAAACACGGTTGATTGTGTCACTTAATTGCACCCATTTGGCTAGTCAGTCTGTTATGCAACAGTGTTTGTTTATTGCTGGGTTCTTAGCATGGGAAATGAGGGACTCTGGTGAAAACAAGAAGTTCAGTGATGGAAGCAATTATTTAGAAAACTAAAAACCACATTGGATAAATTGCTTCTCCTAAGGGTAATAATTTCCATCTCTTGCCTCTAAAAGATGGCCTTAGTGCATGTCATTACCTTTCAAAAATGAAGTAAAGGACTTCTGGCAAAACTAGTAACGTGAAGGGTTTCAGCCAAGTCCAGCTCCCCAGAGAAACACCCCCACAAAGACGAAACAGAGAGACACACTGATGAGACAGAGAAATCCCAGAGAAACAGCCATTAGCTCTTCCCTCTAGGCTGGCTTTGCACAAAATAGCTAGAAGCCTGTGGGCATTCTGGTTGGGGGATCTTCAGGGTGATTCCTAGTAAGTGGGGGCATTATGCTTATGTGATACTCAGGTCTGTACTTATTACAAGGAATGTTCTGTTCTTGGTCAGTGACTATGCTAGCAGATGGAGGGCTGAGGGCACCAGGCAGTTACCATGTCAGGGCCCTCCAGGAGACCTGAAGGCCACTCAATCTTCTGATAGACTTGTGGGATAGACTTGTCAGGACCACAGCAAGGGACAGAGCCAGTACTCAGTATATAACTGTATAAAGAGATGGAGTGGGGGCAGAGCCAAGATGGCGGAGTAGAAGCATGACTTTCCCACCGCTCTGGCTTCCACCTTCCCCAATCCATGTAAAAAGGGACTCTAAACAAACTTTGGAGCTGCAGAACCCACAAAATGACACAGAGAAGCTAACCTCCTGCTGAGGACAGCCCTGCAGGGCAGCAGGAATCCAGCACAGCACTCTGGGAGCTGAGCCCAGCCCCACGCCAAGGCTTTAGCCCCAGGGCGGGCCTGACCAGACCCTGGCCAGAGGGACTCCAGATCAGCAGCAGGGGTGGCCATTTCCAGATTTATCAACACATAGATGCAAAGGACAAAGTGAGAGGTCAGTTCAGTCTAGACTTTGAGACCAGTAAGTGGCAGTGCGTGGTTTTTACCCCCAGGGCAAGAAGCCGCTGAGACACCAGCACAGCCAGCCGGTGCCACATGGCAGCTTCAGCTCCTGGCCTGCAGAGTGTAGGGGGACCAAGCACCAGTCTGAAGGGTAATCGCTCTTGCTTTAACCTGCTTGGATCTGGATTGCAGTCTAGGGTGGAGGTCCTGGGGTGTGTGTCCAGCTTGCCAGAGTGTGTGGAGACCTCAGAGAGGGTACCCATCTAATACCTCTGGCAGCTGAGAAAACCCCAGCGTTTGGGACAAAAGCTCCCCTGTCTGGTGGCAGAGTCCTACTGTGGCAAAAAACCCAAAAGTAAAGTAATTGAGTGGCAAAATGAGCAGGCAAAGGAAACAAAGCAGACAGAAGATTCCAACAATACACTCCTATTTTGGGGACAAAAAGGAGCAAAGCATGGAACAGGAGGAAAACAGTGAAGTCAGAACTCCTGCACCAAAAGCTTCAAAGGCAAATACAAGCTGGTTACAGGCCATAGAGGACCTTAAGAAGGATTTTGAAAAGCAAATAAGAGAAGTGGAGGAAAAATTGGGAAGAGAAATGAGAACAATGCAAGAAAATTATGAAATGAGAGTCAACAGCCTGACTGAGGAAAATAATACCTTAAAAAACAGACTGACTCAAATGGCAAAAGAGGCTCAAAAAGGCAATAAGGAGAAGAATGCCTTAAAAAGCCGAATTTGCTAGATGGAAAAAGAATCTCAAAAGCTCAATGAGGAGAATCATTGCTTCAGAATTAAATTGGAGCAAATGGAAGCTAATGACTTTATGAGAAATCAAGATGCTATTAAACAGATCCAAACAAATGAAAGAATAGGAGGCAATGTGAAATATCTCATGGGAAAAACCACTGACCTGGAAAATAGATCCAGGAGAGATAATTTAAAAATTATTGGACTACCCGAAAGCCACGATCAAAGTAAGAACCTAGAAATCATCCTCCAGGAAGTTCTCAAAGAAAATTTCCCTGATGTTTTAGAACCAGAGGACAAAATAGAGGTTGAAAGAATCCACCAATCACCTCCTGAAAAAGATCCCAAAAAGAAAACTCCTAGGAATATAATAGCCAGGTTCCGGAATTCCCAGATTAAGGAAAGAATATTACAAGCAGCCAGGAAGAAACAATTTGAATATTGTGGAAACACAATCAGGATAACCCACGATTTGGCAGCTTCTACACTGAGGGATCGAAGGGCTTGTAATATGATATTCCAGAGGTCAAAGGAGCTGGAATTAAAACCAAGAATCACCTACCCAGCAAAACTGAGTATCATGTTTCAGGGGAAAATATGGTCATTCAGTGGAATAGAGGACTTTCAAGCATTCTTGCTGAAAAAAACAGAGTTGAATAGAAAATTTGACATTCAGATACAAGAAGCAAGAGAAACATGAGAAGGTAAACAGGGAAAAGAAATCATAAGGAACTTATCAAAGTTGAACTATTAACATTCCTACATGGAAAAACAATAATTGTAACTTATGAAATTTTTCTCAGTAGTTGAAGGGATTATATATATATATATATATATATGTCTATATATATATGTCTATATATGAGGGTATATGGGCATATGAATACATATGTGAATGTGTGTATATATGTTTACAGGTACACATAGATAGAGGACCAATTTAATAGGAAGGGATGATACTTAAAAGGTGATATTAAGAGGTGAGAGGAATATAATGAGAGGAGGTGGGGAGAGACAGATTGGGGTCAACTATCACATACAGAAGAGGCAAGGGAAAATGGTTACAATGGAGGGGAAGAATAGGAAGGCAAAAGGGAATGGGTCAACCTCATTCCCATTGAATCTGGCTTGAGGAGGAAGTGAAATACACACTAAATAGGGTATCTCACCCTCCAGGAGAGTAGGGGGGGAAGGGGATGAGAGGGGGGATGATTGAAAGGAGGGCAGGCTGCAGGGGAGGGAAGTTGGAAGCACCCACTTTTGAAAAGGGACAGGATCAAAGTAGAGAATAGAACAAGTGGGAGGTGGGATAGGAGGGAGGGAAATATAGTCAGTCTTTTACAATATATCTACTATGTTATTGTTTTGCATTAGCCATGCATGTACAACCTATACTGAACTGCTTATCTTCCCAGTAAGGGTGGATGACAAGGAAGGAAGGGAATGAATCTGGAATTGAAAGTTTTAAAATAAAATATTCAAATATATATGTATATGTGTATATATATATATATATATATATATATACTATTATTAATACCATCTTACATGTAATTGGGAAATAAGATGTACAGGCACTGAGGCATAGAGATCCACTGGAAAAGTCGAAAGGGGTATGGGAAAAATATGGGAGAGAGAAGATTGGAGGAGGGGATATCCTGTGGGACTGCTATTTTGAGGCGGTGGGTAGGGGAAAAACAGGGAGAAATTTGTAGCTCAATATCTGGCGGAAAAGAATGATGTAAATCATAAGTTAATAAAACATTAAAAAAAAGAAGAGAAAAAAAGAGATGGAGCTAGGGCAAAGGCCATTGTGCATCAGGCACATAGAAGTGGGACTGAGGCAGAGGATATGGCCTGGTACCTCCTCTTGGTTCAGAGGTGACAGAGGCTGCTAGGTGGCACTTGGGATAGAGTGTTGAGTCTGGAAGACCTGAGCTCAAATCCAGCCTCAGACACTTACTAATTGTGTGACACAACCACTGTCTGGCTTAGTTTCCTCAACTGTAAAGTGGGGCTCATAATAGCACCAACTTCCCAGAGGTTGTTATTAAATGAGATAATAAATGTTCTCAAATGAGATAATTCTAGTTCTCTTTAGGTAATAGAGTGTCAGAGAATGCTGGTCTCAGAGTAAGCAAGACCTGAATTCCCAATGCCACCTCTGGTATTTATTAACTCTATGATCCTGGCAAGCTAATTAACCTCTCTCCACCTCATTTTCCTCATCTGTATAATGGGGTTAATAATAATAGCACCTGTCTCCTAGGATTGTTGTTAGGATCAAATTCCACCTATAGTTGCTATTGGGTATGTGAAAAAAAATCAATATTTTCTCAGACTCTTGGACCCCTACCCCTTAAGTCCCCATGACTTCATTCAGTACCTTGAAGAGCAAAGTCCACATAGACAGACACCAGCCTTCAGATTTCAAAGGAGGGAATGACTGATGAACTGAGTGGTCAGGAAAGCTCAGATTAAAAATATCATGTATTCTAAAATCTGACATCTATTCAGCACTTCAAGGTTTTCAGTCTACAAAGTGAATTTACGGTCATCGAATCCCAAAGTGTCACCCATGTGGGCCCATCCCACAACACTCATGAGTGTGGTTGAATCAGATTAAAATGTAATTTGGAAATGTTTAATAAAATTAATATAAAATATGTTTATTATCTATGACTTTCTAAGTCAATGTGCTGCCACAGGGATCCTTAAATATGTTTTAGTGGTCATTTGTATTGCAACTTAACACCACCAATATGATCCAATCCCCTTATTTTGTAGGTAAGGCAACTGAGGTCACAAAGTTGAAATTATTTACTCCAGGTCACAGAAATGGTTAGTGGAAGAGCTGGGCCTTAATATCAATCACTTGACCTCAAATCCAATACTCTTTTCACTGTATTTGAAAGTAGGTTTTGATACTAAGTTGTTTTAGATTAGACCATGGGTTGAGCAAACTAAGGATAATTCTGAGGTTAAGAATTCCATGATTCCATTAGAACCTGAAGGATTGTAGGGAACATTTCTGGGTGATAGAATGCTCAGATTATTTCTTCTTCTTTCAAATGCCAAATGACTTATTTGCAATACCCCGAACTCAGCATTCTGCTTCCTTTCCATGCCTTTTCTCAGTATGTCCCCTCATGTCTGTAATGTGTTTTCTTCTCACATTTTTGTTCCTACATTTCCCTAGCCTTATTCAAGGTTTAGTTAATGTGCCATCTTCCCTGGATAGTTTTGCCTGGTTTCCCTGGTTATTGGTTGTTTTCTCCCTCCTTAAAAATCATTTCTATATTCTTATCTAATTATTAATTCCAATCTCTCACTTAAAATATAAGCTCCCTGAGGTCATAGACTATTTTTGTTTGTGTCTTTAGCACCTAGCACAGCACCTTGTATGCTATTGAAATTTAATTGATTCTTATTAGATTGGATTTTATTGGTTTGGGCCTGCATGGAAAATGAGAGCAACTCAAGGGAAAAATTACAAGTTATTTCTTTTCTAGGGAAACTAGCAGAGATTCAGGCAATTGGTGGAGGGTGGAGGAAGAGTTCCTTTGCTCTTAGGATATTAGATTTAAAGCTAGGAAGGGAAAATTTAGAGTCCACTGAGTTCAATTCCATTATATGGGTGTGGGGGGAAAGGAAGCAGATGGCTACTAGTATCTCAGGCAGAATTTGAATACAGGTGTCTGAATAACATCCATGGCTCAGCAGCAGCAGAAGCATTAAATATGGCCTAGAGAGAGAGCCTAGCGAGTTGGCCAACCCAACTGTCCAACACAAAACGAGCCAGTCAGCAGCATTTGATATGAAGCCAAAAGAGGAAGGACAAAGATAACCCTTGGACGGCAGCAGCAGCAGGTGGATTTTTAAGCTCCTGTTCTAGTTTAACCAAGGTGGCCAAACTTCTCTTGGGAGATGAATTCTTTTGTGTCACTTGATTGCAGAGGAATAACCCATTTTTGCTTAGCCATCTTTCTTCTTGACCTTCAACAGTGCTGCAGGAACTTATCTTGTAAGTCAGTACAAGACAAAGAGTCTGAGGAAGTGACAGTTAGAGACAGTTCCATTCCTATTGAGTTAGCAGTGCTTGGTTGTAGGGGACTCCTATTAAGGAAATTGATTCTATCAAAACACATTGGTAACTGGCAAATTACAGTCTTAGAGATCTGCCTGGACTCTGAGATATTAAGTGACTAGGGGAAGAGGAGGGAATAAGGAGTTATTATAATGGCTACTATGTGCCCGGCAGTGTGTTATTATCTCATTTGATGTTTAAGACAATACTGTGAGCTAGGTGCTGTTATTATCCCCATTTTACAGTGAAGGAAACTGAAGCAAACAGAAGTTAAGTGACTTGTCCAGGGTCATGCAGCTAATAAGTATCTTTGACTGGGATCACAGATTTAGAGTATAAGGAAACTTTACAAATCTTTGAGTCCAACCCTTCATTTTACAGATGAGGAAATTGAGCCATAGAGATGTTTGCGTGACTTGCTCCAGGGTCACATTCTCATAGGTTTCTGAAGTGGAATTTGAACCCGTATCTTCCTGATAGAGCCCAGTGCTCTCTCTGCTGTTACTGCAAACAAGTCCAAGGTCAAAGAGCTCCGATGGATCCCAGGTGGGCTATTGTAGGGAAGAGCTAGCCTCACAGTCAACTAATCAATGGCTTTCCTAAAATATGATTCCCAGAAAGGAACACACACACACACCTATATCTATATGCACACACATGAGTTTATTTACATATCTAATCAGGCCATGGGGCAACAGAGTTATCAGGTCCTTGTTACAAAAGAGCTTTCTGTCCCTCAATTGCCATTAGCTTTTTTGACTGCAATATTACATTGTGGACTCACATTAAACTTAATGAAGTTTCAAGGATCTACTAAAATTATTGGATCTTTTTTTAGATCAATTGCTGCCTGCCATACCTTCTCACTAGCCCACCCACATATCTAGTTAATATGCAACGGATTTTCTGCAACTTGAATTTAAATGACCAAAATAAGATCAATATATATATCATTATCATCAGTATAGTTAATAAGAATTTACTGCTTGTCTACTATATTTAGTCAGTCAGGAAACATTTATTAAATATAACCCCTGTGTAAGACAGCTGTGAGACTGTGGTTAGAGATGGGCCTCAAAGTCAGGAATAGCTGAATTTAAGTTACCTCTGACATATACTGAATGTCTGATCTCAATGAGTCACTTCATAAGTCACTTGTTTTTTGTTGTTCAGTCATGTCCAACTTTTATATACACACATAAATTCATGTGTATACATGCATATATAAATAAACACACGTGTATGTGCATATACAAACATCTACACATTTCTATATTATAATATATTAAATACATTATCTACATATGATTTATATTTGTTGTTGGTCAGTTGTATCCAATTCTTTGTGACCCCATAGACTATCATTTCCATGAGGTTTTCTTGTCAAACATACTGGAATGGTTTGCCATTTCCTTCTTCAGTAGATTAAGACAAACATAGGCTAAATTGACTTTCCCAGGGTCACACAGTTGGTGTGGCCAGATTTGATTTCAGAGCTTCCCAACTCTAGGCCCAGCACTGTATCTACTGAGACATCTAGCTGCCCCATATGACTTATATTTTGTTGTTGTTTTTGATTTGTTTCAGCTGTGTCTGACTCTGTGACCTCATTTGGGGTTTTCTTGGTAGAGATACTGGAGTAGTTTGCTATTTCCTTCTCCACCTCATTTTAGACATGAGGGAATGGAGGCAAAAAGGGTTAAGTGCCTTGTCCAAGGTCACATAGCTGGTTGTTTGGTTGTTGTTCTTCATTCTTGAGGAGGACCAAATGACATCACTATGTTGGGATCAAAGTATAGGGTGTTTGACTGTGGCTGATCAGACCAGCACAAGCTTGGAAGGCTTTATCACAGGTCAGGCTATTGTTTTTCTTTGTCCTTCCTTCTCAAAGGTGACTAATGAAATCAGGAGGTGATGTCTTGACTTGCAAGTGGATGAGATTTAAGTGAGACAGAGCTGTCCAAAGTCATCAATCTCACTCTCTCCTCTAGAATCATGGGAGTTCAGTAGCAAGACATAGCTCAAGGCCCAGGATGCAGTGGGAGGCCATGGTCTTTTTAAGCTAAGGTCCAAGGCAAAACTCATTCAGTAATTTTAAAGGCTAGGTAAGAATTGAGGCAAAAGATGTCTTAGTTTGCCTTCACAAAAGAATCAGTTTGGAAGAGGAAGATCCTCAGTTTCTGGTCAAAACTGAAACAGTTGCTATTTATTCTAACTCTGAGCCATCACAAGTCAAACAATGAACAAGGTTTGAGAGGGGACCTATTATTGGTCAATCAATGAGAACCAAAGTGATTTGGGTTTAACGTATGGTCCTTAAGAAAGAAATATAGCCTGTAAACCCCAACATAGCTTGAGAGATTTCAGTGATCAAAATTTACATTAATTTGGGTGGAGGAGGGAAGGAAAGAAGGAAGAAAGGGCATTGCTCAACTGGAATTGGCCAGTTGGGTCCCCAGTGGGACAGCTTGTACTACTCACAGCACAGGTCAGGCACAAATAGTCCATATGAACATTTGGAGTGCATATATCTCTAAATTTGTACTTCTCATGTTTCATTTGAACTACTTCAATTCTGCTTTTTTCATAGAGCACAGCACCTTTGATGCAAGCGTGCCATGCTGGGCAGTCCTATGCCAGTGTCTCTCATGTTTCATGATCAATCCCCAAATGACTTATATTTTATTGCTGTTGTTCAGTCATGTCCAACTCTTTGTGACTCCATTTGGGGTTTTCTTGGCAAATGTACTGGAGTGGTTTTCCATTTCCTTCTCTAGCTCATTTTACAGATGAGGAAACTGAGTTAAATGATTTGGCCAGAGTCACATAGCTGTTGTGTTTTTCCTCCTTTCTCGAAGAGGACCAATGACATCAGGAGGGAGATGTCTTGACATGCATGTGGATTAGATTTAAGGGAGGCAGAGCTGTGTAAAGTCATCAGCCTCGTTCTCTCCTCCAGAGTCATGGGAGTCCAGTTGGCAAGACAGAGGTCAAGATGGGTGGTGATGGCCCTGGAAGCAGTGGCAGACCATGGTGTTTTTAAGCTAAGGTCTTTCCCAGGTCTCAGTTTGTCTGAGGCAGTGCCCATTCAGTAATTAAAGACTAGGTAAGAATTAAGGCAAAAGATGTCCTAGTTTGCCTTGACAAAAGGATCAGTCTGGGAGGGGAAGACTGTTAGAGTTTTCTGGCCAGAACAGAAACAGTTGCTATTTACACTCATTCTGAGCCATCAAAACCCAAACAATGAGCAAGTGAGGTTTGAACTGGGATCTATTATTGGTCAATCAATTAGAGCCAGAGTGATTTGGATTTAAAGGCATAATCCAGTAGCTCTATTTGAATCCCAATGAGATTTATAAAGCCTGTTTTTCAGAGCTATATTTGAAGAAATCATAAATGAAAACTATGTCAGGCAAAAGAGTTAATCATCACACAACTAGTAAGTGTCTGAGGCTGAATCTGAACTCAGGTCTTCCTGACTCCAGGCTTGGTTTTTCTATCCATTGCACCACCTACCTACCCCTTCTACAGTATATATTAAATATATTTCTATGTACACACAGATAGATAGGTAACTGTTTTTCAATATAGTTTGTTTTCTTTGTAATCATGTTGTGTTTCATTTTATACACTTAAAATCTTGATTCTGAGAAGGGTTCCATGGACTTTACCATTCTGACAAGAAGGGTCCATTATACCAAAAAAGAGGATCTAAAACAATGCTTTGCTGAGGAGGTAAAAAGTCTGTATTGGTGGAAGCAATTGTCTCCCTCAAATTTCCATTAATGTGTAAAAATCACAGAACTGATCCCCCTACCCGCACCCCATGCCCCACCATGTGCTGGTACTGGCAATACAAAAAAAAAAAAGGTTCCCCCAAGGAACTTATATTCTAGAGGGGAAAACCACATGTCTAGACCACATTCATGTAGCTTGCTATGGTTTGTTAATATGTCACATTTAGAAAGTTTTATGCTTTCCGATGCTCTTTCTTGAGTAACTGTATAATGCCATCATCCTAATTTTCCAGGTAAGAAACCTAAGGGCCACCCAGCATCATACAGTTAGTAAAAGCTGAATTCAGACTTCACCTCACATCTCTTATCTTGTCCCACTGGTATGCTAAGCAAGGTTGATCCTAGGGATAGGAGACTGCCTAGGAATCCTAGGTACTACAGGCTTTGGCACTGAAGGTATGGTTCAGTGGAAGGAACAAAGAGGACCTTGGTTCATAATCCTATTTCCAATACTTACATGGTAGTGGATTAGATTCTTGAGACCTTTGGGCAAAAATTACTTAACCTCCTTGAGTGTCAATTTCCTTATCTACAAAATGGAGAAGGAAGGGGTATTGGCCTAGATGGCCTGAGAGGTTCTTTCCAGCTCTTGACCTATGATCCTAAAACTCTTTGCTCTGTGCCTTATTATCTAACCTGTGAATTGAGGGTCTGACTGTAATAAAGTGACTTGAGGAAGGCTTTGGAAGATTTGATCAGGGTGGGAGAATTCATTTATCTTTTTCCTTGGAAAGTGAAGTTACAGAGGGTATCCCAGGAGAAAAATAAAGAATATCACAGCAGAGGCAGAAGATCACAAGGTACCTTTAGGAAATCATGAGTCATTTAATTTATTTAGAAAAACAGGTTTCATACAAGGAAGTGGTGAGACAGCCAGGTGGTTGGACAGTGGATAGAATGTTGAGCTTAGGAAGTCCTGAGTTGGAATTTTGCCTCAGACATCTTCTAGTCTGTGTGACCCAAGTAAATTGCTTAACTTCCCTAGACCTCAGTTTTTTCACCAATAAAATGAGGATAATACTATGAATTTTATATATATATATATTATATATATATATATATACATACACACACACATACATCCACATATGTATATAAATAAAATAAAAACAACCTTACAGGGTTGTCATGAGGTTCAAATAAAAAATATGTAAACTACTTTTCAATCTTAAAGCTCTATATGTGTTAACTATAATTGTGGAACTGGAAAGTCAGAACCATATTGTAAGGGCTCAATGGAAAAAGTGATGGACCTGGAGACAGGAAGACCTGAGTTCAAATACAGTTTTAGACCCTTACTAGCTGTGTGACCCTGAGCAAGTCATTTAACCTCTGGCTGCTTCAGTTTTCTAATATGTAAAATGGGGCTGATAATAGCACTTAATTACCTCCCAGGATTATTGTGAGGATAAAATGTTATATTTGTTATGTGCTGCGAAAATGTTAAAGCAACAAGCACTTAATAAATGCTTGCTCCCTCCCCCCCAATGCTAGCCATTATTGTTATCGTTGTTATTATTGTCATAGGGTTTTGAGTGTCAGGTTAAATAATTTGGATATCATTTGGCAGACAATGTGGAGACATCAAAGGCTTCTGCATAGAGGAGTAACATGCCTTAATCAGATGTGTCCTTTAGGAAGATTAATTTGGCTGCCCTGTGTACAATGGATTAGAGGGGAGAGAAGCTGTCAGCAGAGAGATTATTTAAGAGGCTGGTAAGAATGAATACTGGAACTAGGGTCATAGTGGTAAGAATGGAAAGGAAGGAGGGGATGGATTTGGGAGATCAGAAGGGGAAGATTGAAAGAGTTTGTGACTTATTTGAGTTGGTGGGGGAGCAGCAGAAGGAAGGTTATCTCTCTGGTTTCGAGCTTGGACAAATAGGAGAACAGAGGAGCCATTTGTAGAAAAAGGAAAGTCAGGAGGAAGATCTTGTTGGGCAGATGATGAGACGTGTTGAATTTGAAGTGTCAGCAAGATGTCCGTGTGGAAATGTCTAGCAGGCAGTTAGAAACCGAGGATTATAGCTTGGCAGAGGAACATGAGCTTAGTTACTCATGTATAATCTTGTGGAACTTGCATTTAGGTGTTCTTAATTTCTTGTAAAGGGGGATCCTGAAATTTGTATACAATTACAGACACAACATATGTGCGATGACCAACTCTGATAGACTGGACTCTTCTCAGCAATGCAAGGTTATAAGACAACTCCAAAAGACTCATGATGGAAGGAGATGTCTACATTCAGAGAAAGAACTAGAAAGAACAGAGTTTGAATCCAGACTAAAGCAAATTACCTGCTCTCTTTCTTTTTCTTTTTTGGTTTTGTTTCTTCTTTCCCATTGTTCATTCCATTGGTTATAATCCTTCTTTACAACCTGACTAATGTCTAATGTGAAAGCATTTGCAGATTCCATACTTGATTGCATGCCACCATGGGGGCAGGGAAGGAAAAGAAGGGGAACACAATTTGAAAATCAAGGGATTGTGGAACTGAATCATGTAAATTAAAAGTAAACAAACAAATTAATAAAGACAAAACATTTTTTAAAAAGGGGATCCTCATACCAATGAAAAGATTGACCCACCCTTCCCCGACTTTTTTCTTTTCCTTTCATCACCAACTCTCTGATGGACCTCTTTATTTCAAGCTCAACAGGTCCAATACAGAGCTTCCTGTCTTTCCCACTAAACCTAACTCCTTTCTCAAACTTCCTCATTTTTTAAAAAGAATTTTTGGAGGGGGGAAGGCAGAGCAATTGGGGTTAAGTGACATGCCTAACGTCACACAGCTAGTAAGTGTTAAGTGTGTGAGGTCAGATTTGAACTCAGGTCCTCCTGACTCCAGGGCCAGTGCTCTATTCACTGAGCCACCTAGCCACCCCAAACTTCCTTATTTCTGTCAAGTGCATTTTATCTTCCTAGTCACCCAGGTTCAAAATGTCATAGTCACCTAACTCCCTTTGCTCTTCCTCACCATATCCAATGAGTTGCCACGTGCTGTGAAATCTACCCCTACAGCCTAGCTTACATCTGTCCTCTTTTGTTAGGTAACCACTGCCCTGGTTCACGTCCTCCTTACCTCTCACCATGATAATGCAAGAGCTACCTAGTTGTTTTCCCAGATGGAAGCAGGCCTCTTCCCTCTGCATGGTTGCTAAATTGATAAAATTGAGACACAATTCTGATTGCATCATTCCCTTTCTCAGAATCCTTTGATGTCTCTCTGTGGCCTCTAGATTAAATCACAAGCTCTTCTGTTTGGCATTTAAAGCCATTAAAAAAGAAAAGGATTTTGTTCATTTTAAAAATGAGCGTAACTCTTTCATGGTTAATCCTGCAGTCACATATGACATTTAGAGCTGTCTTGTTGGTATAATTTCAGGCTACTATAATTATAGTCTTGATGGTATATTTGAAGCTTAACTTTCCTGGGTCTTAGTTTTCTCATTGGTAAAAGGGAGATGAGACCTGTTGTACCTACCTCATCAAGTTTGGTGTGTGTATCAGATGTGAACACATATATAAAGAGCTTGACAAACTTCAAAGGGCTATGAAAAGATGTTTTTCTCTTCCTTTTCCTTTCCTCCTCCTTATTCTTGTTTGTACTCCTTTCATTCTTCTTCTCATTCTTGTATGTTGCTATTATTGTGATATTTCTCCTTTTCCTCCACCTCCCTTTCCTCCTCTTCTTCCTCCACCCTCTCTTCTCCTCCTCTATTTCGCTCATGTCCTCCTTCTCTTCCTCTTTCTCCTCTTCTTCCTCCTCTTCCTCTCTCTTCCATGTCCTTCTCTTTGTAACATTGTTTTTAAAATTATTTTTTTTATCATGAACTTGGCATTCATCAACAAACATGAACATTTTCCTATATGTAGAAGGATATAAAAGAGGACTTCATATGAGACTATGAATCTACCATATATAGCTTTTAAAAAAGTATTCAGCAAGTTTAATATGGCAGTACCAACCCTGCCCTCCCTGTATCTGTGTAGTAGTGTTGCTTGGTCAGAACTAGCACAAAAAAACGAGGCGAAGGTCTTTTTATATTCCTTCCAGCTCCACTCATCTGCTGGCTCAGGCTGTTACTTGGCTTTTCCTTCTTGAGCTCACTGGACTTGTGAATCTTAGAAATCATATGTTGTGTGGGTTAGAATGTATGTTACAACCACTTTAAAGTGTTGGAACTAAAGCCATACTCCCTAATGTGCACACTCAAGTTGTACCAGTGATGCTGAAGTAGCCCTACCACAGAATAGCTGCAGAGATGACCTACAATTCAGGAGAAGCCCTGGGGCTGTGTAGCTTTGTAAACTTTGAGATCTCCACATTGCCTACAAGAAGGGTGATGTCACGACTACTATGTTGAAGTTGATATATAATTATATGCATGGGGGCAACTAGATGGCACTGGGTCTCGAGTCAAGAAGACCTGAGTTCAAATTCTGCCTCAGACACTTACCAACTGTGTGACCCTGGGCAAGTCACTTCAATCTATTTGCCTCAGTTTCCTCATCTGTAAAATAAGCTAGAGAAGGAAATGGCAAACCATTGCATTTTCTTTACCAAGAAAACCACAAATGGGGTCACGGAGAGTTGGACACGACTGAAATGACTGAACAACAAAATTCATAATATACATAATGTTCTGCACATGCACACATAATCCACACATGTAACATGTGCATGTATACATCTGCAGCAGTGCATATGCAAGTATATATTCATACAAACACATGTATTTATATGCATACATGTATATAATATACTAAAGATTCACATGCATATGATAGATAATCATACCACACATGTTTACATACATATACACATAAATATATGTACATTGTCTATCTATATACACACATACATATATTTATATATGTTATACCCCTCTCTCTATACCTCCTCCCCAAATTGGCCTAAAAGGGAAGGCAAAAGGAGGATATAGTACCCTTGCAATCAAAATCCATCTCCATAAGAGACTTAGTTAAAAAAAAAGACTGAGCATGACTGTTCAGTATCATTCTTGCTCATTCTGTGGTGGAAAGAGCACAGAATTAATAACAAAAGATCAGGGTTCTAATTCTCTCTCAGACATCAGCCA
Organism: Petaurus breviceps papuanus; assembly: GCF_028583685.1. Lineage (NCBI taxonomy): Eukaryota > Metazoa > Chordata > Mammalia > Diprotodontia > Petauridae > Petaurus > Petaurus breviceps. The sequence continues at coordinate 3,978,878 of NW_027187335.1, read as the reverse complement.
AATAGGGGAGGCAGAGAGGTCCAGCAGAAAGCACAGAGACCTAGGCGTCACAAACCATCTCTGGCTCTCCCTGCACCACCTCCGGTAATTTACATAACTTCTGTGGTATCCCATCCACTGAGGGCCCATCCAGTTATAGAGTCTTAGTTCTAATGACCCAATTTTGGGAAGTCATTTGGTCATCCTGGGTCTCAGTTTCCATATTTGAAGGATGAATATGTTAGAGCAGACACTTCTTTAGGATGTCTTTTGCTTAAAATTATATAAATCAATGGCCAATTTTCTTTTGAAATGGAAAGATGCTAAGGGGAACAGCGAATATAGCACAGGTCCTGGAGTCAGGAGGACTGAGTTCAAATAGATACTTAACACTTTATACTTAGATACTTAACACTTACTAGTTGTGTGGCCTTGGGCAAGTCACTTAACCCCAATTGCTCTGCCTTCCCCCCTCCAAAAAAAAAAAGAAATAGAAAGGTACAGAAACTACTACCAATGATTTAAAAAAATGATTATGAGGGTGTATAGAATAAGATTAGGAGGGTAGGAGGAAAAATAAGAGAGGGAATTCTAGAGGGGTGGGTAGAATAGGGAATAATAGGGTAATGGAGAAGATAAGGTAACAGGGATAGGCTTAAAAGAGAGACTGAGGAGGAAAATAGTGAGTAAAAATAAGATGAAGGGAAATTCACAAATATTAATCAGAACTTTGTCAAATCGATAAGAATATGAGTCATTCCTCAATTGATAAATGATCAAAAGATATGAACAGGCAGTTTTTCAATGAAGACAATTTACAATCATATAAAAATGCTCTAAATCATTATTGATTAGAGAAATGCAAATTAAAGCAACCTCTAGATATCATTTTGCACTTATCAGATTGGCTAAAAAGTTAGAAGGGGAAAGTGACAAATGTTGGAGGGGATGTGGAATAATAAATATGTTGTTGGTGGAACTGTGAACTGAGCTAACCATTTTGGAGAACAACCTGGAATTATGCCCAAAGAGTTATTAAACCACCTATACCTTTTGACTTAGCAATACCACTACTTGGTCTATTTTTTTGTTTGCTTTTTTGCTTTTTGGAATGAAGAAGGCAGGGCGATTGGGGTTAAATGGCTTGCCCAAGCTCACACGGCTAGTAAGTGTGTCAAGTGTCTGAGGCTAGATTTGAACTCAGGTCCTCCTGACTCCAGGGCCGGTACTCTATTCACTGCACCTCCTACCCACCCCTACTTGGTCTATTTTCAAAGATGATTAGGGAAAAAGGAAAAGAACATTTATGTTCCAAAAATGTTTACAGCAGCTGGTGGCAAAGAACTGGAAATTGCAGGGATGCCCATCAATTAGGGAATGACTGAACAAGTTGTAATATATGATTGTGATGGAATACTCCTGTGCTATGAGAAATGATGAGCCTAATGATTTTAGAAAAACATGGAAAGACTTGCATGAAATAATGAAGAGTGAAATGAGCAGGACCAAGAATTATATACAGTAACAGTAATATTATTTTAAGAACAACTTTGAGCAAATAAGTTATTTTATCTATTATAAATATTCAAATTAACTATAAAGGACATATGAAGAAAGATGTCTGCATCTAGAGAAAGAATTGAAAAATAGAAGTATGCATAGAATAATTTTACATAAACACACATACATATACCTGTTTGTATTTGGTAGCCATCTCTAGGGTGGGGGAGGGAGAGAAAAATGTACATGATAATTTTATCGTATATTTGAAAGGAATAGCAAGTTGTGCATAGTAGATTTGCAGTTTCATGTACAATCATCTTTTTAAAATGGCACTATATTATGGAAATGCTTGTTTTATTCCATGAATTAAAAATAAAATAAAAAAAGAAATGATCATGAGATCTTCCATAGTCAGCTACTGGGGAAAGGGTGCCAAATTTGCCATATGTCTCCCCAAAAGTAATGATGGAAGGGACAAACTCAGGGTATGACATTATTATGACTAAACTTCTATAAGTGAACTTCCAAGTATGTTGCTCTGGAGACCCAGTGAAGCCTCAGGTGAGGTCTAGTGGACTTAAATTTCTACAATCCCACTTTAGGTGGTTTTTTGGTGGGTAGGGGGTTTCTTTGAACTAATTTGCATAATGTATCTCCCCCTAACCCATCCCAGAACCTCAAGGAACTGGACTGACTTGTTCTGCAACCCTAGCAACCTGAGGATACCTTGTCTTCTTCCAACAGAACCTAAACTTCTTACAGGTAAGCACTATTTTCTGTCTTTATATCTCCAACACCTTGCACAGAGCCTGGCACACAATAAATGTATATCTGTACCATCTATATTTCTATTTCTATATCCAATCTCTATCTATTTCTACCTACCTACCTACCTACCTACCTATCTATCTATCTATCTATCTATCTATCTATCTATCTATCTATCTATCTATCTATCTATCTATCTATATCTATCTATCTGTTTTAAGTGAATGTGTCTGAAATTCATTTCCATGGGAGTTGAAGAATAATGTTCTGGAAAAATAAGGACTGTTTGTGAGGTTCCAGTAAATCCACTGAGACTAATTTTGTAAAAGATACACGTGGTATGGTAAATTCAGCATTTCATACATTTGGGACCAATACATTTTGTTAATGCACCTCTCCAAGTATGAAATCCATGCATCACCACGTGCCTATTTGGGGACCATTTGTCTTCTGTTTATTCTCCTCGAGAGGAAGGTGAAACAACCAGTGATGTGGAGAAGTAGTAACCTGGGGATAGATACATAGAATGTCAGATGGAAAAGAGGTTACATAACAGGGCATGGGCATGCATCTGGCACAAGGAAAGGTCTAGCTCGTTCCCCCAACCTCTCTTAACTGTCACGGTACATTCAGTGCGGGACTCCCTAATTAGCAATGATGCTGTCAGACTTCGGTGGTTTTCTAGGACAGATTCTAAAGCTCATTTTTGTTTTCATACTTCATCTTAAAATGCCAGCCAGGGGAAAAGGATAAAGGGACAGGGAAAAGAAAAAGAGAAATCAGAAGATTTGAGGGCTGGACAAGTCTGAGAGCATCTTGTCCATACCCCACATTTTCCTGAGAAAGAAAAAGGCCCAGAACAGAGAAGTAGCTCAAGGTTGCTGAGCTAGTTAGTGGTAGAGATGGCAAGTGAATCCTCTCACCCAAATCAGGGAAGTTTCCGGCACATCCTGGTTTTTCTCCCATGCTTTCATCTGAGAGTGAAGCACTTTGGTGTAGGAGAACAAGGCCTGACTCTATAGTCAGAGGATTCTGGTTCAAATCCCCCATCTACTATGATGCTTATTATCTGTGTGACCTCTGGCAAGTCTCTTGTCCTCCCTTGAACCTCAGTTTCCTCATCTGTAAATTGAGGGAGTTGGACTAGATGGCCTCTGAGCTCTTTTCTAGATTTGTGAGCCTATAAGTTAAAGAATGGGAATATAGAGAAGGATGTGGTGTTATCCTCATGGCAATCTGCTATGGAAGGGGAATGAAATGTCAAGAAAACACCAAAACAAATCATAGCTGAGTCATTTAAATTTGTTGTCAATAATGTTTCAGTTTCTCCAGATAATTTCCTAGGTCTCCTTCTGGACTGGGGCTGTTTCATCTTGGTATCTGCAACACAAGCACGTCGAAACATAGCCTGCCTGAGAGTCACTAGCATAGGATTTTATACTGTCTGGCTCATTCAAGAAATGACTAGCCCTTTCACTTACCCATTTCTTAGTTTCTTAGTTCATAGTGCAGGGGTATTAGGCAAGCTATTTTTCAGTCCTCTAACATTTATGATGTGTATACTTTGTGTCAGGCATTGTACCAAGCACCGGGACTACAACAAATATCTCACAATATAATGGGGTAGATGACATAATTAACAACTATATACAAACAAAATATATGCAGAATAAATCTGGGATAGTCTCAGAGGCTAGGTGGCACATTGGATAGAGTGCTGGCTTTGGAGTCAGGAAGACTCATCTTCATGAGTTCAAATCTGGCCTCAGATACTAACTGTATGACTCTGGGCAAGTCACTTAACCCTGTTTGCCTCAGTTTCCTCCTCTGTAAAATGATCAGGAGAAGGAAATAGCAGACCTCTTCAGTATCTTTTCCAAGAAAACCCCCAGATGGGGTCACAAAGAATTGGAAATGACTGAAAAAAAGGAAACAAACAACTGAACAACAGAAAGGCATGAAAGCTCATTTTTAATTAAGCAAGACTGGAAAAGGCTTCTTGCAGAAGATGGGCTTTAAGATGAGATTTGAAGGAAGTCATAAAATCCAGGATGCTGACAGGAGGGGGGAGAAAATTCCAGACGTGGGGGACAATGAAGCTATGTGGAGCTGGGAGATAGAGCATCTTATATGAGAAACTGAAAGGAATCTGGTATCACTGGATCATGTTAGTCTAATCCTTCCTCAACCTTCTTTCTCTAATGATTAATGTACAAAAGTTTTACAATGGAAGTCAAAATTCTCTTTTTGCATTTCTGACCAGTTAAGGCCAAATGCTTAATTTTCTCTGTATGCATAATCCTGAAGTAGGCTTTATCAATCCTTATCTTTGAGACCTTGAACAAGTCATTCCCCAATCTGGGAATAAGGAGCCTCTTCTATAGAACTAGGGGACTAGAATTTTAAGATAACTTCTGAAACTAATATTTTATGGTTCTCTTTAGATAAGTGTTTCTTAACCTGGGAGTGGGGTATTCGTGAATTTGTTTTATTTTATTTTTAATTATTTTTATTTATTTCATTAATATTTCTCAATTACATCTTAAAAAATTAACAATAGGGGTGGCTAGGTGGCACAGTGAATAGAGCACTGGCCCTGGAGTCAGGAGGACCTGGGTTCAGATCCGACCTCAGACACTTAACAAAAATTAACCATGTGACCTTGGGCAAGACAACCCCAATTGCCCTCCAAAAAGAAAAAAAATTAACAATAATTTTTAAAAATTTGAGTTCCAAATTCTCTCCTTCCCTTCCTCCCCACCCTCTTCCTTGAGAAGGCAAGCAATTTGATATCAATTATACATGAGAAGTCATGGAAAACACATTTCCATATTAGCCATGTTACAAAAGAAAACACAAACAAAACAGTAAAAATGAAGGTTAAAAAATATGCTTAGTTTTGCATTCAGACTTTTGTTTAAAATTTTTTTCAATAACTATATTTCAATATAATTGGCTCTCTTTGTAATCTTGTGTTTTATTTTATGCATTTAGGAACATTATTCTGGGGGGTTGCTAGGTGTCGAAGTGAATAGAGCACTGGCCCTGAAGTCAGGAGGACCTGAGTTCAAATCTGACCTTATAACCCCAACTGCCCCCCAAAAAGCAAAAAAACCCCAACAAACACAAAACAAAACATTATTCTGAGAAGGGGTCTACAGGTTTCACCAGATTGCCAAAACAGGCCATGCTCCCCAAAAGTTAACCCTGATCTGAATGTTTCATTTGTTGTTGTTGTGTGTTTTAGCTGTATTACAATACAGACATTCTGAATTAGAATTATCAGAATAATTTTTAAATAATCATTTTCCTTTCTGGAGTCAGAAAGATGGATCAGGTGACCTTTTGAGTTTCCCTCTAGACATAAGAAATGAGCAACATATTTCATGACACTTTTTATGCCCTTTCTGCAAGAAATTATCATCATTCTCCAGCACAATAATTCTAGCAACGTAATCTCTGTCCTTGAAATTGCATAAAACCTATTGCTGATAAATTCTCAGGCTAGATAAAGACACTTAGATTATTCCTGGCAAACAACATAGGTTTGCCAACAAACTCCATTGCCACATTTGTACCTTATTTTAATTTTTCTTCTTTTTTCTCTTAAGCACACCCATTCTGCTTTCCCCATCACATCCCAGGTCCTCCTGTCTTCCCTGAATTCTCAGTCTTATACTGCCTGGCTAATTTAATATATATCAGTGGCCACCAGAGTGGGACATGACCAACCGCAGGCTCAGCACAAAGTTGATGTTTAATTAAAATAATGGCTGGGTACGGTGGAGCCTTGACCATAAATTAAGTAGATGGGGATTAATTTTCAGTACCCTGGGAGACTGTAATATAGCCAAAATCTTTCCCAGTCCTGGCCTCAAAAACTCTTATCTGGAACATGGTGACAGCGCAGTGATGGCCAAAGTCCAACTGAACTGTTGCAATAGATGTATGTTAAGCAAATGTTGTCTTGTTTTACCTCTGACACTAACCTCTGTTATGCCCAGGCATAACAGCCTTAGATTGAGGCTGCCCTTGAAATAATAAGACAACGGTGGCCTGTGGCCAAATTATTAGGAACTTTTGCTCACTCCCAACAATTCAGATACTATTAATTCTATAAAGGAAGGGAACAAGCATTTATTAAGTTCCTACTGTCTGCTAGGTACTTTACAAATTGATAGAAGTTATTATTTCTTTCATATATTAATAACCAATTATTGAATTAAGATTAAAGGGTTTTCCACTTCTTCATCCAGAAATCAGCCAATGTGGGAAATCTTGGGAAAAAACTTACCCAACCATGCTGAGGAAATTGGTGAATTCCTGTTCATTTTGTTTGGTCAGGGAGGTCTGGGTTAGAAGTGGGTTCCCCTTTTGATATGTGTATTGATAAGTCTCTTTGAACAAGATTTGGGTGATCCAAGTTACATACCCCCAAGACTCTCATTAGAATGAGTCCATATCTCATTATAGTATTTGTTTTCTAATTATTAACCAATTACAGTTGATTGCCTCCCTCAGGAATACCCACTTTTCCAAAGGTATATAAGTTGTGGGCCTGCCACCATGAAGGTCTTTGGCATTTGAGAGTGCCACTGATCTCTTCTATTAATAAAATGCTAGCATTATTATTATTATTATTATTACTATTTTGCTTTTTGAATGGGGGGGAGGGCAGGGCAGTTGAGGTTAAGTGACTTGCCGAAGGTCACATGGCTAGTAAGTGTTAAGTGTCTGAGATCAGATTTGAACTCAGGTCCTCCTGACTGCAGGGCTGGTGCTCTATTCACTGCTCCACCTAGCCGCCCCTGGTATTATTAATAAAATGATTACTTACCCAGAAACTATCTCTTGAACTTTTTAAATGTCACAAAATATTGTCTTATATGATTCTCACAAGAACCCTGGGTGATAGATGCTATTATTATCTTCATTTTATAGCTGACAAAGCTTAAGTGATTTGCCCAGGGTCACACAGCTTGGGCTGGATTTGAATTCAGGTCTTCCTGGCTCTTTCCATTTAGTTGCTTCCACAGCAACAACTCAACTCTTGTTCTTGGCTAAGTTTTCCTGGTACAAGATTTTCTTTTTTACTAGAAAAAAAAAATAAGGAACTGAAAGGCACCTCAGGGGCCAACTTGTACCAGAAAGAGAATCCTCTCTGCAGCATTTCAGATAAGTGGTCACCAAGCCTTTACTTGTAGACCTCATGCAGTGAAGGAGCACCCACTCCCTCCCTGAGACAGCCCATTTAACTTTGGACAGCTCTCATTGCTAGGCGCAGTTGAGTGACATAATGGATAGGTCCTATAGTCAGTAAGACCTGAGTTCAAATTCTGCTTCAGACACTTACTAGCTGTTAGACCCTGGGCAAGTCACTTAACTTCTATTTACCTCAGTTTCCTCATATGTAAAATGGAGATGATAATAACGCCCACCTCCCAGGATTGTTAAAAGTATAAAATTAAATAATATCTATAA
>NW_027187335.1:3942519-3970747 GCF_028583685.1 Petaurus breviceps papuanus | reverse complement strand
ATGAGGAAACTAAGGCAAACAGAAGTTGATTAGGTTTCCCAGGGTCACAAGTCCAGAAAGTATTGAAAATAGATTTCAAATTTGGGTCTTCCTAACTTCAGGTCCAGTGCTCTATCCACAGCATTTTTTTTTTGGAGGCAATTGAGGTTAAATTACTTGCCCAGGTTTATATAGCTAGTAAGTGTCTGAGACTGAATTTGAACTCAGATCCTCCTGAGTCCAGGGCTGGTGCTCTATCCACTCACTATACCACCCAGCTGTTCCTAGTCACAGCATTTTAAGAGGACCCGTTGTGAAACCCTTTTATTTTATAGATGAGGAAACTGAGGCTAGGGAAAATGGTGATGTTTCAAACTTATTCATTCCTAGCTATTCCATTCCAATAAAGTTTATTTTTACTATGGCTTCATTCAGTAACATTGAAGTCTGGAATTTAAACTAAACAAGAATCCTCTTTCCTAAACTTTGGGGTTTTCCAAGGTGACCTCATCCATTGATACCCACAGGGTGCCATGATGAGTCTGACAGTCTAAAAATATCTCTCTAGTATCATTAACCTATCGACACTTGACGTTTCTCTCTGTGGACTGGTCAAGGCTCAGCCTGAATCATAGCCTGGTGAATGAACAGGCATCAGCCCTCCTTACTTTGGGAGAAATTTCCACTGGGGTTGGGGGTAGAGGTATAGGTGCAGTGGAAAGAAGTGTACTAAGGAAGGCCTAGTTCTACCATTGTAGTCATGCTTTGAGATGTTTCCATTTTCTACGAGGTAGATCTACCATATCATTAACAACTTCTAATTAATATTTACTACAGTGTTCACAGGATGCAATGCATTTGACCCAACATTTAGGAGCATTGAGAGATTTATTGTTTTAACCTAATAGCTGTTCCTTGGATCTCATTAATAGCTTCCTTTCTGAATAGATACTGCAACCCCTATTTTTCAGCTTTGTAATAACAGCTAACATGTATGTGGCACTTACCATGTGGTAGGTGGGGCAGCTAAGCGGCACAGTGGATGGTACACTGGGTCTGGAGTCAGGAAGACTCATCTCTATGAGTTCAAATCTGGTCTCATAGACTTACTAGCAGTGTGACCCTGGGTAAGTCACTTAACCCTATTTGCCTCAGTTTCCTCATCTGTAAAATAAGCCAGAGAAGGAAATAGCAAACTACTCCAGTATCTTGGTCAAGAAAACTCCAAATGGGGCGGCCAGGTAGCACAGAGAGTAAGAGCACCGGCTCCAGTGTTGAGAAGACCTGGAGATCGAATCCCGGGCTCAGACACTTAGCACCCACCCAGAAACACCTGGCCGTGTAACCTTGAGCAAGTTACTTAACCCCAATTGCTTAGGGGTGGCCAGGTGGCTCAGCGATTAGTACTGGCTCCAGTGTCGGGATGACCTGGATCAAATCCGGGCTCAGATACTCAGCACCACACCCAGAAATAATAACTGGCCGTGTAACCTTGAGTAAGTTACTTAACCCCAATTGCTTTAAAAAAAAAAAAAAAGAAAACTCCAAATGGGGTCACAAAGAATCAGACACAACTGAAACAACTGAACACCAAAAATATGCTAGGTACTGTACTAAGCTCTTTACAATTATGGTCACATTTGATCCTCACAATAAACATAGGAGGTAGGCGCTATTATTATCCCCATTTTACAGATGAGGGAACTGAAGCAACCAGCAGCTAAGTAACTTATCTGGGCTCACATAACTAGTAAGTGTCTGAGGGGGAATTTGAGCTCAAATCTTCCTGCCTGTAGTCCTGGTTTGGTACCACCTAACTGCATCACAATCATAAAAATTCCTTCAATTAAGGATATAGAACAAGTTATCTTCGATTACTTTATTTCTCATTGATACCTTCACTATGACCCCCCCCCCCCAACAAACAAACAACAAAACACAGAACCCAGAAGATTATCCTTTGGGTGGTGGTGGTTGAGGGAATGAGTATCTGTATTGCTTAAGCTAAGCAGGAGTGAAGGACATCTGACTGACTCCTGCTGGAAGCTGATCTGGCCCCTTACTTGATTTCATGTGACCAGTAAGTACCATGTGAGATCTGGCCAAAGTCCCACAGCCCATAGGATTATCTCCTCCTGGTAGGTTGATCTGGTTATCTTATTCAAAGTGGAACATTTGAAGATTTGCTACAAGCAAGAAAAGCTATAAACAGTGCTTAACCTTTTTCTGCTTGAAAACTTCTATTTTATTTTTTAAATTGGGCTTTTTCATTTTTCTACTATATCGTACATCAATTAGACTAAAAACTTGGATTACAATCCAACCACCTGACATAGGATAGAGGAATTGGGGGTAGATTTTTTAAAAATAGCTTTGAATCATATGCTTTATTTCTTCACATTTATTAATTTTATTTTTAATTTAGAAATTAAAACAAGCATTTTCATAACATAGTACAATAAAAAAGATGATTGCACATGAAACTACAAATCCATTATGCACAACTTGCTATTTCTTTTAAATATATAATGAAATTTTGATCTAAGAGGTAGATTTGAGGGGGATGTCAGAATAATTAAATAAATGATGATTCCAAATAGAATTCTTAATCATTAGGAAATGATATATCTTGAATCTCTTGACAAAAATCAGTTAAGTTTTGAATACTGGAGGAACATTCAGGATGTAATTAAGAAATCAACGGACACCTCTAGGGTCCTAAATTAATTGCTAAAGAAGGTGGCACTTTCGTATAGGTGTAAAGTAATCATAATTTCACAAGAAAACAAACCTTTACTTAAAAAAACAAACTGCAATCTGTAAAATGAGGATACTAATAGCATCTATTTCCCAGGGCTGTCACAAGGATCAGATGAGACAATATGCTTTGCAAACTTTACAACACTATATAAATGCTAGCTATTATAATATATATTAAATATATAAAATATTAATATATCAATACAATTATAAACTAATAGAATAAATATAAAGAAATAAGTATTTTATATAAATATATTCATGTAAATATAGAAATAATGTACATATAAATGATATTAACATAAATAAAATATAAATATGGATGATATATAAATATATTTAATGACATTAAATATATATTAAAAATGAAAACAGAGAAGAAGCAATGTTATATAGCTCCCACCCTTTCCTTAACTTTCTGTCTGAACATGGGAAGGTAGTTTAAACTCTCTTGGTCTCATTTCTCCTAATTCCACAGAATGGATTGGACTAGATCTCAGGATTCCTTCCAGCTCTAATGTTCAAAGATTCTAAGCAGTTTCACAGTACAGAAGAAATTCTTACACTGCTGAAGGATGGATCAGAATTTCAAAAAGCAGTGAAAACATTGCTTGGATGGCTTTTCACAGAAGTGAATGAAGGTGTGAAAAGAACAATTTATACCTTCTAATAAGACTTTCATCCCTCTTTCTCCTGTCCTTGTCTTTCCATTTTTCTCTCTTTCACTTTCACTCCCCACCTCTACCACTTGCTTTATAACCTTTCTTTTTCTTTCCTTTTTTTAAATACACATTTGTTTTTAAAACTTTGAGTTCCAGATTCTTTCTCTTCTTCCCTTCTCATCCACCCCTACAGAGAAGATTGTGAAAGACTGACTGTATTTCCCTCCCTCCTATCGCCCCCCCCCACTTATTCTGTTTTCTAGTTTGACCCTGTCCCTTTTCAAAAGTGTTTTCTTCTAACGAACCTCTCCCCCAATCTGCCCTCCATTTTATCATTCCCCCTCTTATCCCCTTCCCCCCTACTTTCCTATAGGGTAAGACAATTGAGTGTGTATGTTATTCCCTCCTTAAGACAAATTCAATGAGAGGAAGGTTGTAACCTTTCTTTTTCTTATCCTTTTTCTGATTTTCTCTTCAATTATTTGTAATAGGCAATAATGCGATGCAGTGGGGAAAGCATTGTGTTTGTAGTAAGAGGACCTGTGTTTAAATACCAGTTTGGCCACTTGCTACCTCAAATCTGGGTGAGTCTCTTTATCTTCTTAGAGTCTCAGTTTCCTCATGTGTAAAATCAAAGAGTTGGATTAGCTGACCTTCAAAATCACTTCCACCCAAAAATCTATGATCCTATGAAGCACGTTTTTTAATATGCTTATTATGACAGATGAATAATTTTGCATATTTTCTATTCCTAATTATAAATTTGAGTGAATTGTAATTGACCCCTCTCTATCTCCCTTTCCTTTTCTGTCTCCCCTCCTTTCCCCTCTTACCCTCCCCCTTCTCAAACCTACAGAAAAATCAAGTTGTTTTTTATTACTGTGAATCTTCAACTTTTTTTTTCCTCATATGGGTCATTTGCCTTTGATGGAAAAATGGTCTCCCAATCCTGGGATGATCAGTTTAGGTGAGTTTCACTTTGTAGATAAGGTCTATGTGAAGCACAGACCTTTGTGTTTAATGCTCTTTTCCCATTGATCTTCACATATAGAATATATGCACACATAAATGTATGTATACATATATATATATAATACTTCGGCTCTGAGATATAATAAAATTATACTTTGACAAACAAAATGCTTTTATTCCTACTAACCCCTCCCCCAATTATCATAATCAAGTAATGAGGGGTTATTTTTATGGGGGCCACAATGACTGAAAGGCCCAAATGAAAAAGTAATATGGAAACATGACTGGACAGATTGTTTTGGACAAAGCCATTTAGGTTCTAGAAAACCACTTCTCCTGCATTCTGCTTTAGAAAGGGGGAAAATGGTTTCTCAATCTTGTTTCTTACCATGTTATAGAAGTTGTTGGCCCTAAGAATGGAATAATTTGATCTGGGTTGAGGTAGGGTGAGATGCAAAGGCTTCATCTAGAGACAGTTCAGAATTTGCCAATAGGTGAACAAATGGAGACAATTTTGATAAAATGCATTGGAAAATCCACAGTATTCTGTGGATTAGCATCAGAAATATAGTTAGAAGGGAATATAGCTACCATCAATTCCAACCTCTCCTTTTGTAGATCGGGAAACAGACACTTAGAGAGGTTAAAGACTTGCCCAACATCACCCAGGTAGTAAGTGAGCAACTTGAAATTTGATCAGTGGTCCTCGAACTCCAAACCCACACACCTTCACACTTTTCCAACCAAACCTCTTGACCTATCGCTGCAAGGCACCCATACATTCAGTAATTCGAGTCTTCAGTAAGTCAGAGCAGGCTCCTGATTCCATAAATTCTGTGTTTGAAAGTCCCTCTATACAGCATTCACTGCCCACATCACAAAAAGATGCCTGGGTTCACAGGGAAGGAAAACTAGTACAAAGAGACGGCCATGTGCATTTATGGGCATGATCCAGAGATGAAATGACACCAAATGAACGTTTTGGAAAGTGAGGATTTGCTGAAGGCAGAACAGCTGTAAGCCCATCTCATTCCTCACGGAAGTTATATGTTATATGGGTATCCCTTCTGTTGCCTCTGTGACTTAAATGTTAATCTCTCCCTCCAGAAGCTTTTATATTTCCTGTCCTGTCCTGACAGCAGGTTTGCAGACTTAAACGTGCTATATCCATTCTAATAATATCATCGAGATTTTCCTACTGGAGAGCATGACCAAACGCCACCCTTCTAGCTTAATAACCCCAAACGGTTAATTCAGCGGCAGCAAAGTTGGGGGCGGGGTGGGCAAGGGTAAAGAGAGGGAGGGCTTCTACTTACTTGCCTACGCTGGTCCTGTGCCAGGGGAAGGCAAACATGACGGAGGAGGAGAGCCTGTCAAGAAAGAGTCCAACCCTTGCCCACTGCCTGCCTGGCACCCTTCAAACCACTGTGCTCTTCTTCCCAAGAGGAGCTGAAGCGCCATAAGGCAGGCCAGGTCCCTTTGCCCAGTGGCTCCCAGGAGAACTCTGTTGCATTAATACCAGCTGGATGGACGGCTGAGAGTCCAGAGGGGCCTCGGGTGCGTATTCTTTACTGGGGTCTTTCCCTCTGCAATCGTAGAGGATACAGGAGATGAGAAAAACCAGCAGCAAGATAACATAACTTGCCACTAGGATAATCAGGTTCAAGGTAACAGGATCAATTTCCAGGTAAAACTCCATCTCCTTACCCCACTGAAAGGGCAGAGGAACAAGTTTCTCCCTTGCTTGGGAGAGCGAGCCTGGAATGACCAGAATAGATTCATTGGCTCTGTGGTAAAAATACATTAATCCCCAGCCCTCCAGGAGGACTAGCTGATGAAAGCGCCTCACTTTAATAACTTAAGCACCTTCTTTTAATTCTGTATTTCCCAAAGCACAGAAGCTGCCTCTCACAGCTCACTCGATGTTTGTTTCCCTATGTCCCCTCCCTCCCCACCAAATGCCTCTGGACTGTTAAAATGACCAGAGGGGTTTGGGTAACAATACACAGGCAACATTTATGAAGCACTTAATATGCATGATGAGGACATGGGTGAGAGAATGAGTATTTATATAGCGCTATGTGCCAAGCGTTTTACAAGTATCGGCTGATTTAATCCTCACAAGGACCCTGAGAGGTAGATGATAGTAGTACCATTTTACAGTTGAGGAAACTGAGGCAAAAGAGGTTTTAGTGACTCGCTCAGGGTCATGCAATTAGTAAATGTCCCCGAAGCTAGATTTTTGAACTCAGGTCTTCCTGACTCCAGCCCAAGCACTCTAACCACTGCACGACCCAGCCGTAATGCTTTGGGTTAGGAGCTGGGGGCGTGGCTTCAAAGATAAATGGATGCATACAGCGCCTAACCACACCCTGCCCCCTCTCCTCCTTAGATTACTCTTTAGTAAACATAGAATATTAGAGCTGGAAGGGGTCTGAGAAATAATGCAATGCAATGCTGGAAAAGACCAAATCTGACGCATCCATTTCACCAATGAGAAAACTCAAGAGAAGTGATCTGTCCAGGGTCACCCAGATAATAAACGGAAGATCCCAGTTTGAACCCAGATCATCCGGCTCCATGCAAAGGTTTATTAGCTGCTCCCCGAACATGGCACTCATCTCAATGCTTTTGCACTCGATATCCCTGTGCCTGGAATAAGCTCCTTCCTTACCTCCACCTCTGAAAGTTCCTGGCTTTCTTTAAGACTTAGACCAAATGCCGCCTTGGGCAGGAGTCTTTTCCCAGTCTTCCCCACTCCTAGCTAGAACTTTCCCTTTTATCTACCTTTCATCTACTCCGTGTGTACACACACACACACACACACACACACACACACACACACACAAACATTCATAGACATTCTCTCTCTTATTAGAATTGAAGCTCTTTGAAGGCAGGGGTACTACTTTTTTTTTGTTTTTTGGAGGAAGGCAGGACAATTGGGGTTAAGTGACTTGCTCAAGGTCACATGGCTAGTAAGTGTTAAGTGTCTGAGACCAGATTTGAACTCAGGTCCTCCTGACTCCAGGGCCGGTGTTCTATTCACTGAGCCACCTTGCTACCCCCCAATTCAAGGGACAAAACAAGCATTTTCATAATACAGTCCAACAAAAAAGATGACTGCACATGAAACTGCAAATTTACCATGTACAACTTGCTATATCCTCCAAATATTCAACAAAGTTATCATGTAAATTTCTTTTTCCCCCTTTTTTTCCTTCCTTCCCTCCTTCAGAGAGGGCTACCACTAGGCACACGTCAACACATTCTCTCTCTCTCTCTCTCTCTCTCTCTCTCTCTCTCTCTCTCTCTCTCTCTCTGTACACACGTACATAAAAATGTAAAATCATTCTATATCTACTTCTATTTATCAGTTCTTTCTTGGGATATAGCATCTTTCTTCATATGTCCTTTATTTTTAATTTGTGTGTTTTAATTGTCTTTCAAAGTTGTTCTTAAAAATATTAGTTACTGTATACAATGCTCACTTTGGTCTTCATCATTTCACACAAGACATCTTTCCATGCTTTTCTAAGATCAATGAGCTCATCATTTTTTAATAGCACAGTAGTATTCCATCACAACCATACACCACAATTTGTTCAGCCATTCCCCAATTGTTGGAAATTCCTGCAATTTCCAGTTCTTTGCCACCACTATTTGTGAATTTCCCTCCATCTTATTTTTATTCACTATTTTCTTCCTCAGACTCTCTTTTTGCACTATCCCTGTTACTTTATCTTCTTCTCCCACCTTCCCACCCCCTACTTTACCCACCTTTCCAAGAGTCCCTCTCCATTCTCTCACCCTCCCCCAATCTCAATCCACACATCCGTCCAAAAGTCCCCCCATCTTCTCCCTCTACCCTCCCAAATCCCAATTCACACACCCCTCTAAAAGTCCCTCCCCCTCCAAGTCCCTCAGTTGTCTCACCTCTTTACATGTTCAGAAGACTTCTATACCCTTCCAGATGGACACACATTGTTTCTTCTTCTTCTTCTTTTTTTTTTTTTTTTAAAGCAATAGGGGTTAAGTAACTTGCTCAAGGTTACACGGCCAGTTATTTCTGGGTGTGGTGCTGAGTATCTGAGCCCGGATTTGATCCAGGTCATCCCGACACTGGAGCCGGTGCTCTTACTCGCTGAGCCACCTGGCCGCCCCAACATTGTTTCTTCTTCAACCCAGATGAAAGTAAGTTTCCAACATTACCAGCCTTCCATTCCCACTTGCTTCCTCTGTATTATTTCTTTTGTTCATGCCCCATCTTATAGTATAATTGCTCCCTTTTACCTTTTCCTACCCAGTTTTATTTTTCTTTCAGACTACCTTAGTAATATTATTATCTTGATTCTTATGGAGGAACATAAGCCTAGCAAGATTTATTGACTTGTCTAAGGTACCACAGATAGACTCTGGCAAATCTGGTACTAGAACCCAGTACTTCTCACTTCTTGCCCAAGGTTGGCATCTCCATTGAGTCTCCTTGCTGCTTTTTGGATGGATGTCCCTCAGGGGTATCCTAGATTTTTGTTCTCATGGTGAATTAAGTAATAAGTGCTCTATCATACAAATTTATTCAATATGTCAATACAATAAAGGTCTATGTCATAGACTTTGATTTTGAGTGTTGGAACCCTCTTTTAAGGATGTGGATTGAGACCCATCTACAGTTCAGTAGATAGTGTTTCAGAAGGGTTGTGGCCAAAAATTTCACTACCCTATGGCTTATTTGATAATGAGTCTCTTCTGACTTAGTGAGGCTGTCCTTGAATGATGTTTATAGTCTGGGGACACTACTGTACTTGAAACTCATGTAGACTCAATAGGACCCACCAACGGAGCAGCTAGGTGGCACCATGGATGGAATATTGGACCTGGATTAGGCAGACTCATTTTTCTGATTTCAAATCTGGCCTCAGACATCAGCTATGTGATCCTGGGAAGGTAACTTAATTCTGACTCCCTTTCTTCATCCATAAAATGAACTGGAAAAGGAAATGGCAAACCACTCCAGTATCTTTGTCAAGAAAACCCCCAATGGGGTCACAAAGAGTGAGACAAAACTGAGCAAAAACAAAGGACCCACCAGCATTTGTGATATACTGACATTCTCTTTGTGAATCCAGGATCTTCTCAACTGCCAAATAAAATATAACAGTATATTAGAGGCCAGTGTTCACTAGGAGACCTAAATTGCTCAATATTGATCTCCTTGAACCTCTGAGGGGCCATGGAGACTATGATTATAAGGTTAACCTGTCTTAAGGTAGGGTATAGGACAGAGACTCCTAAGAGGAGGAGACTCAAAAAGTGGAACTGGAGTGAACATAAAATAAGGGGATGAACAAACTAGAGACCTGGGAGGAACCATGTTGGCTGCTGTGCTGGGGACTGGGGAGCAGGAGAGATGACCAAGGGTAATGAGGGAGAAGCATTTCTGACAAGGCAGCGGGTGAGGAGACTGAGAGAGCAGGAGTCAAGGGTAGCAGTCACTACGGAGGCAGGAGGAAAGTATCAGTGATGAAGCTGATAGCTATGGATTCCTGTGTCATGAGACATAGTCACATTCAGACAGATTCTATTTTGTTCAGTTTACACAGAGGGACTGATGCAAAGCTAAGGATTTCTTTCTCTCCCTCCTCTTCCTCCTCCTCTTTCTCCTTTTCCCTTCCCCTCTTCTCTCCCTTTCCTCTCCCTCCTTTTTCTTTCTTTGCCTCTTCACTTTTAAGAGAGGTATGCTTATTTCCCATTCTCAATTTCTTAAGAGTTTTTTCCTCTTTTGGCTGTTGTTTAAACTAGTTTATCTAAGATTCTTAAAAATGTGGTTAAACATTGCATTACTTATCTCATTGTGCTTCATTGCTCAATTGTGGCAATGGGTGGTGAGGTGAGGGGGGGGCAGAGAGACAGAGACAGAGATAGGGGCAGAGAGAGAGAGAGATCTTATCACTGCTGGGATCTTTCTTAGCACAATAGGGGCCCACAACAGGACAGAGGAGACTTTATTGATTCACATTTTTATAGTTTCCCAAAAGCAGAAAGAGAAATAAATGGATTCAGATAATTCTCTAAATAAATTAATTTAACAGCTATGGTTGGAAGATGCTATGACTGGTAAGGGAGGTAACAGCATTGACCACTTCCTCTTCTCATCATTCCTTTTCTGAAGCTGAGTTTAAAATGAAAACTGAACCATGCCCAGTGAGCTGCAAAAAGAGTTGCTTGGAGAGAGCTGTACATACGTATGGGGGTAAGGGAGTAATGAGTCCCTTCCTCATCAGCCTAATACCTTCAACACACCACTGATAGAAGCATTAGGGAAAGACTTTAGTGGAGTTATATTGCATGACATTCATTTAAAATAGGCCCTTTATTAATGCAAAGGGAACTTCTTATTCTCTTCCAGTCAGCCCTGAGGGTTTGTCCACATTCTTTTGTCATACTAGAACAAGGTTGCGATGAGCATGTTTTTTTTTTTTTTCTGGGACAAGCATGGAATATACCCCACCCCTCCAATCCTCTTTTTAAGATGAAGTAGGGAAGACCCTGGGAAACATAGCACTAGCTTCCTTCGAGGCTGCTGGGGGGTGGACAACTGTAAGGGTTAGGATATGCCTGGGTTTAGGATATATCTCACTTGAGATGAGATTGTTTGAAATAGGATGGGAATTATCTGAGGCTTTCTTTTTCTGACTAATTATTCTCTCTAACTAGATGCTTGAAATCAGAAAGTCCTGGGTTCAAGGCCACTTTTAATAGATGTTAAATGTGTAACCCTGCTCAAATCACTTAGACTATCAGTGTTCTAAGTATCTCTCAAAGATTGTAAGTTACTTAGCATTAGTTGACCTTATCACTGAGAGAATTCCACACCAAGAACTTCGGATACAGTTGGAATTACAGGTCTAAGTGTCAACAGCAACAACCACCAGATGATAAGTTAATTTGTTTCTAAATTTGGCACCTGGGGGCAAATCCCCAGCTTCCATACCTTAGTTAAAGTTTTACACTAGAAGTGTGGCATATAAAAAGAGAACAAGACTTAAAATTACAAGGCCTAGGTTTGAGTTATGGCCTTGCCATGTATCTGCAATGTCTTGAGTAACTTCAGCCTTTTTTCCCCCTTTTTTAAAATTAAATTATTTCTTTTTAGTTTTCAATAATCACTTCCATAAGTTTTAAGTTTTCTTCCCCTTCTTTCTCAAGATGGTTTACAATCTGATATAGGCTCTACACATACATTCCTATTAAATACATTTTCATACTTTCAAATTAGTCCACTTCAACCTTTTGAACAACCTAACAACACCTAAAAAATAAGAGTGTTAGATTGTAAGTTCCTTGAAGGCAGGGACTGTCTTTTGACTTATTTTTTGTATCCTAAGTATTTAACACAGTGCCTGGCATATAGTAGATGCTTAATAAATATTGATTGATTGGTTGGTCTGAAAGACCTTTAAGATAGGTCCACTTCTGGCATCCTCTGATTCTCTGGCTTATCTGCTTTTGCCTGAATTCATGTCTTTGACCAGTGGCATCTCAGGAGAATTCTGACATGGAGATAGGAATCTCTAAGGCACGCTCCAATCTATGTACAAATACAGAATGTTCCAAGTGTCAATATCAGGTCTTATTACATTTTGTTTTATTCTGTTCTGGAAAGAAAGGGCCCTGTAAGTTTTTATTAACAGATTGCTATTTGATTAGTTGTTTGGCAAATACTGATATGATGTGTCAGACTACGGGGTGAATTTCATTATGACAGACAACAAATAGTGGAAAATTATAAAGAGTATCAAGCTTCAGCTGATCTCAAGAAATCCTTGAACCACCAGTAAAGATTTTGGACAATTCTTAGGAATTCCTCATAATGCACAGCTAACTGATATTTAACTTTAAAATACCTGAAGCCATTCAACATTTTTTTTTCTAGAAGCACATATAAATAAAATAAGAAAGCCAAATGGAATGTGCAGAATGTACTTCCCCCAATAAAATACCAATAAGGATTCAACTTGAGTTTCAATTTTATCTCTACATGTACATTTCAGGAATACAGGGTATCCCAAACATCCTACATATGTAAGGGGCTTGGTAAAATTCCTATTTTTTTTTAGAGGACAAAGATCATGTGTGGACCTTTTCCTGCTCTTGTGGAATAGACAACAATATATAATACTTCAATACAGATAAGATCTTTTTGATTAATGGAAGATGTTGCTTCCATTGGTACAGATCTTAGCAACACAACTGTCTTGTGATATTCAAGAACAAATCAGCAATGGATAAGATCTATACATCACACCTGGGTGCAGCTAATGGATCCACGAATGGAAAACTCACATAGGATTTGGACAGAGGTCATAGAACAGATTGGGATGATTGCAGCTTGGTATGTGGTGAGGCAGTGTAGTATGATGAATAGTGCTGTATTTGGAATCAGAAAGACCTGGTTTTAAATTCTGCTTCAGACACTTGCTACCTCTATGATCCTAGGTATTGTCATAAAATTTTCAGTTGTATCTGACTCTTTGTGACCTCATTTGGGGTCTTCTTGACAAAGATACTGAAGTGATTTGCCATTTCCTTCTCCAGTTCACTTTACAGATGAGAAAACGGAGGCAAACAGGGTTAAGTGACTTGACTAGGGTCACAGCCAGTGTCTGAGGCCTGATTGGAACTCAGGTCTTTCTGACTTCAGGCACAGTGCTCTATCCATGTGCCACCTAGCTGCCTGTATGATCCCAGACAAGTTGTTCAACCTCTCTGAACTCAGTTACGTCATCCATTAAATAATAGGATCCAACCCAATTACCTCTAAGGTTCTTAACTAGCTCTAAATCTAGGATCCAATGATACTATGAAGAAAAGAAAAATGAATGAGTTTACTCATAGGAATATTTTGGGGAATACCAGGTGGAAAAACCCCATACAAAAGATACTTCAATTACCCAGACCTTTCCTTCCGTTGAACTGTTTCTGAATTCTTCCCTGTGTTCCATCTGCCATTTTTTTTCTCCCAGATATTTTCCTCTTGCACCATCTAGTGGTCAAAGAGGAGAGAAACTTAGAATCTTGAGCAAAGACTCAACAAAGATGATTGCAACAAGATTGAGGGGCATGGAAGATAAAGATTATGATGGTAGTGGTGGTGATGGGAATGATAGTGAGATGTTGAGGATAATGATGGTGCATAGAATAATGGGAAGGTAAAAAGGGGCATGAAGTTGTTCAGTTCACTCATACTGGTGTCAAGAGATGAAATAAGTATCCTAATGGACAAGATGGCCAAATGTGGGCAGGAGGCTAATGGATGATGGGTAGGTAGGTGGATTTGTAACTGTGTGAGCAAGCACACCCAAAGTGAATTGATTAATCACAATAATGATGATCAACTCCCAATTAAAATCCTACCTTCTACACGAAGGGTCCCACTTAATTTGAGCACCTTCCTTCTCTTGATTATTTCCAGCCTATCCTGTATAAAGCTTATTGTACACTGTTGTTTACATGTTATCTCCCCCATTAGACTGTAAGCTTCTTGAGAGCAGAGACTGTCTTTTGTCTTTCTTTGTTTCTGCAGCACTTAGCATAGTGTTGGGCACATAGTGGGTACTTAATAAATTGGCTGATTTATGATGATGAGAGGCATCATGGTATGTCTTGTGGATAAAGAGCTGCCTTTAAATCCAGGAAGACCTATGTTCATTTTCTGCCTTTTGACACTTATGGGCTATGTGACTTTTGACAAGTTGCTTATCCTTTTAATACATTAGGTAATTCTATAAGAGAATATATAATTCAGAGAAGATGCCAACGTACACTGGAATTGGAAATTTTTCCACTTAGAAGTTTCCTACACCAATGAAATCATAGGCAAAATCTCTATCCACTAATAATAGTTAACATTTATATGTAACTTAAAGGTTTGCCAGATGCTTTCCCCATGTCTGATTTGATCCCCACAATGGACCTGTGAGTTTGTGGCTATTATTATCATTATTTCCTAAATGATTAAACTGAGTCTGAGAGGGGCTTGCCCAGGGTTGTACACTTAGTGCCAGAGGCAGGACTTGCACTCAAATTTTCCCAACTTTATCTACTTTGACACTTAGCTGCTTAGATTTATATATAGATATTATTTAGATAGTGTTGACTTGGAGTATCACAGAGTTCAGCATTTGGATCTGTCCTCTTCAACATTTTAAAAAGTTATTGGATTGAAAACATAGATCATTTTTCAAAATTTCAAAGTATAAGAGGGAAAGTTAATATACTGGATAATAGAAGCAAAATTGAAAGTGATTTTAACAGCAAAAAATACAGGCTCTAATCTCAAACATATTTTACAGGGATAAATATTAAATCCTATAGTTAGGACAAAAAAAATCAACTCAACAAGTAAGTATGGGATAGGGGAGCCATGGTTCAGCAATAGGTCAATCCTGTGAAAAACATTTAAGGGTTTTGATCGACTGCAAGTTCATATAAGGCAACATTATGGCATGGCTGCCAAAAATGCTAATGCACTCTGAGGTTGCATTAATGGAAAGATGATGTGCAGAACCAGGAAGGCAGAGTGCCAATGTATTAGTTAGGCTGCATTTGGAGTATTGTATTCATTTCTGGAGGGAACATTTTAAAAGGTACATTGACAATGTGGAGTGTGACCAGGATAGTGAGGAGAATGGAAACCATGTGATATGAAGAACCGTTGGAGGAACTGGGATTGTTTAGCCTGAAAAAGAGAAAGTTTAGGAGAGGGGTGCGATAATTTTATTCAACTATTTAAAGGGACACTCTATGAAAAAGACATTAGACTTTTTTGTTTTTGGAGGGGGTGCTTTATTCCTGTTCTACCATGTCCTACTCTCTCCCTACCTCCAGTCTATTCCTGTTTTGGAATGCCACAGTATATCTCCAAGAAATTAGCTCTGGAATGAACCATTATCACCAGTCTTCTCTGCCCTTGGACATTGTGTTCTAAAATATGTCTGTATCAAACTCTGATTTCTCCCTAAGAACAAGGAGGACAGGCACATGGGAGTCTGGAGTCAGTTAGTGCTATTTCAGTGAATTATCTTTGAGAAAATAACAAGAAGGGGCACACATTCCTTTGGATATCTGGTTAATTTCAGTTAGGCCAATCTTGCCCGAACCAGATTAAGTGGAATCCTGATGATCAGTGTAATGAAAAGGCATTCCAGGAGAAAACCTGAATATTTCCATTTCCCTTTTGGGTTATTTATAATGTTAATTCTCCTGAGACCAAGGTATTTCATGATTCATAGTCACAGGATCCCTGGGATAGTACAGGCATTAAAAAGATGGGGTTTTTACAGAAGATAATAGCTTGGAGATACTTAACAGTCCCAAATGTGATCCAGACTGATCCATACTTCTTACTCAATTTTTGGATCATCTGCTGTTCCCATTAAAGATTAGTTTTTCTACCATCAGTCTATAGGTGATGTTTCTATTGCTATGATTTCACTGAGGTTACTGTGTAATGTTCCAGAGCTTTATGTAGGTAGTGTGGTACCATAAATCTAGCATACTGAACAGGAACATTTATTGAACTTCACCAACTTTACAAGCCTTTTATTTGGACCCCATGTAGGACTTCTATGACACTGGCAAAAAGCTTTGGTAAACATATGTCTTCTTGTTTTACATATAGCTCATTTAATGTCAATACTCAGGGAATTGTGGAAAAGGTGATGTCTGTAGTTTAATGGACCACAGATCTAAATCTGGAAGGGCCATTCCTGTTCAAATCCTTCATTTTGTCAATGAGGAAACTGAGCCTCATGGAGATTAATTAACTTGCTCAAGGTCACAAAGGTAGTAAGGGTAAGAGGCGGGCTTTGAATCCAGGTCCCTTGACTCTGCTAGCTCCCATAGTGGCATCTGTTCCAGAATTTCTATAATTTTTAGTTTGCATGGAAAATATATTTTTCCCCCTGAACGATCAGAGTTGCTCAACAGTGGAATAGGTCTCATTATGAAACCCTGAGTTCCATGTCACACTGGGCATATTCAAGCACAGGATGACTGGTTATCTATCCCAGAAGATGTAGAAAGACCCCTTAATTAATTATAAGGTTGGACCTCTACTAACCAAGTGTTTCAGGAGATCACAGCTGAAGTGCTTTCTTATCCTACCAAGACTTTCACACACCAGCAGAGACCTGGTTCTTCAAGCTAATCAGGGATGAAAATACCATCTTCTTCAAGGGAAAGCTCCTAGACTGAATTTTGTCCTGCAAAATAAATCCTCTAGGTCAGTCAAAAAGCATTTATTAAGTGTCTGCTAGGTTCCAGATGCCATATATTGGAGATAAAAGAAAGGTAAAAAATAATCCTAACTCTCAAAGAGTACACAATTTATTGACTTTAACTGATTGACTAACTAACTAAATACAAGCAAAGCTAACTAACTAACTAGCATAGTAAAGTCTTAATTCCTGGGGCAGCTAGGTATCACAGTGAATAGAGGACCAGCCTTGGAGTCAGGAGGACCTGAGTTCAAATCCAGCCTCAGACTCTTGACACACCCTACTAGCTGTGTGACCTCGGGCAAGTCACTTAACCCCAATATCCTTGACTTCCCCTCTCAAAAAAAAATCTTAATTCCTCTAAGACTCAGCAGAAAAACCATAACTGATGGCCTATTGTGGAAGACCTTTTATGAAAATCTTTCCATTTCTTCCTCATATTTTAATTAATGCACACATAGTTCATTCTTTTTTTTTTCAACAAAAACCACAGAGCTACTTTATTTCCAATTCCAAGCAGCAGGTTTCATTAGGAAACCATGGAAGGGAAGGGAAGGGACACAACTAGCAACTGCCATTTCAGGACTCCATGAAAAAGGAGCCCTGAGTGTCTTGGGATTAGGCTAAAGGAGTCCCTGGGAAAGAAGCCTGAAGCTGGGGGAAGAGGTGAGAAGACCAGGCAACATTAAATGATGTTCCTGTATCTGCTTAATCTACTCAGTGGCTTGAGGATCAGAGAAGGCTAAGTTCCTGTTTCCTTGCCCTCTTCCCCCAGGACACACTCCCCCACAAAAATCACCTTATATCTATTACCCATCTTGTATATAACTATATATGTATAGTCTGGCTCCCCTCCCCTCTCCAACAGAATATAAACCCCTTGAGGGGGTTTCACTTCTTCCTTTGTATCCTCAGTGCCTAACATAGTACCCAGCACACAGTAGGCACTTAATAAATGCTTGTTAATTTGATAGTGCAAGGCATAGCAGAGGTCAAAGTTCCTGGTGGGACCAGAGTGAGGCAAAGGAAAAGGAGGCAAATGAGTGATTGAGGCAGATTGTAGGATAATGGCAGAGAGATTCACTGAATAAGCTGGATATAATTTGCTGGGAAGAGGCCAAAGCGACCATGGCAACGTCCCCGCCACCAGCCCTCATCTATCATCTCGATGTCAGTGATGGTGTCATCTGGATGGAAGGATGTCTCATTGCTGCCCTCTCCTTGGTAATCATAGAGGGCAACGGCTGAGATCCCTATTGATCCAGCCTTAGATCCAATGCCGGCAGTTCCAGCAGAATGGGGAGGCCCCAGAACATCCTTGTAGTCGCCTTCTCCATCTTCTTCATGAAGTTGGCATTATATCCTCATAGTCATTCTCCTGACCTTTACCCAGGTCTGATTTTTTAAGTCCATCACATCCTTACAGTCATTCTCAGGCTCCAACTTAGGTTTGAGTTCTGGCTCTGGCATTGGTGGATAGCCTGGCTCCTCGAGGGTCTGGAACCTATTAGGAATCATGGGGGGCAGAGCTGGGAGCTCCTCATTTTCTGGCCACTCATTATCTTCTGGGAGAGCCCTCTCTGAGGGCAGGGCTGGCACTGAAGGAAACTGTGTGCTGCTGTGGGTGCTATCTTGGGTGGCAGACAACTCTCTACCTGAAACCTGTCCTTTGAGGGGATTTTCTTGGGGACAGGAGTGGGCACTGCAGGCATCTTTGACACCAGCTTTCATTCTTGTGGCTTCTCTTCTGACTGCGTTCTGTTCTCTTCTGCCATGGATTCAAATTTCGCCTTCAGTCCACAGGCCCCACTGGAAGCCGCCTCTGTTGCTGTGGTCTGGAGCTTCCATCTCACTGAAGCTGGCTGCACCCTTGTCTACTTGATCCTTCTGTACTCCATATTGACCACCAAAGCCTTTGGCATAATCCCCATATTCCTCATCAGCAGCTTCTCAGTGTCTCCCTCATGGCACCACAATAATAGACTCCCCCAGATGAAGACTGGTGGCCCAGTATTTCCCCTCATATAGTTCATTCTTAAAAAGATTTTATAGAGATGGTAAAGCAGGCATATAGATGAAGAGTTGTTGATAATCTTAATTGCTATGATCTTTTACATTGTTTTGAAATCTTACCCTGTCAAGAAAACCAATTTCTGAGAGCTTTTAAGCTATAAAGACTCTTCCATGTGTTTCTTCCTGGTATAGGCTATTGAACTCAACAAGGATGCAAGTTCTTGTACTATTATGACCATTGAGAATAATTCACTCTAAAACCACCTGCAGATCTGTTCCATGCTCCCTTTCTTTGGTTGTTCTTCCAGTTGAATCAGCCAGAGCACGCTCTTAGAGTGAAATAACTTCTCTGGGTCTCCTGCTCGTGTCTGCTTACTTTCACTTTCTCTTCCTTTGGTTTTGTAGTTTTGTGAGGTGATACTGCTTGCAATCTATTATTTTGCATGATATTTTGCACATGAACTTGTACTTTAAACTGCTATTAATTAGACTTGGCTGTTCCGTGCCTTTCCACGATAAGGAGAGTAATTGTTAGCTCTCTGTTGTTGTTTCAGGGCTCTGTCAATTTTCTTGTTGAGTTGACTATTTTTTATTGATTAAATATCTGTTACATAATTAATTTCTCATTGTAATGAAGCCTACTCATGCCTGGCATGTGCCCTTCCTCAAAGAAGATAGATACTATGGCTATGAAATATTGTTTATGATGATCACCTTCTCAGTGATCATCAACTTCAGTTCTTAGGAGACTAATTAATATTCCATGCCTTGAAGACATACAGCCCCACCAGAAGAATATTGGTATTAAAAAGATGGGCCTTTGCTTCAGGCAAAAATTTATCTCTTTTTCTCCATTCCTTCTCTCTTCTAACCTTTGTTCAATTAACATAGGTATATCTAATTCTTTTTCTCTCTTTTCCTTTTCTCATTTTATTCTCTATCCTTTTCTCCCTCTTCCTCTTCTTCCCTCTTCTTTTTTTTCTAAATAGAAGTAATAAAAAATGAACACAAGACAAACATCCTCCATTTAAGTCCCTTTCCAATGCATTATAATGTGGAGATGACCCTGCCAGTGAAAGGTAAGCTCTCTTAATTCTGATTATTTTACTCTTCATCAATTCATATAATTCTTCTCATGCTTCCCAAAATTCTTCATATACACTGCTTCTTATGGTGCAATGAGATCCCAGTATTAATGTACCATAATTTTTTTAGATATCTCCCAATTAATGGATCAATCATGATTGATTATTGTGCTGATTGGAATTCTCAAGTTTTTCCAGAATTGCTTGTTTATTACAACATTGATTTTGTATTATAAGTTGTTCTCTGGGTTCTTGCTCACTTGCATAAGTTCATTTAAGTCCTTTTAAGTTCTTCAGGAAATATAATTTTCTTAATTTCTTATGGCATAATACCCTTCCATTATTTTTAATATACTATGATTTACTTAGCCATTCTTCAACTGATGGATTCCCTTCTTGGTTTCCAATTCTTCATCATTACAAAAAATAGCTGTTATAATTTTTTTTAAATTTTTGTACACACAGTTCCTTTTTTCTTTCTTTGATCTCTTTGAAGTATAAGCCTACTTGAGCTTTTGCTGAGTCAAAGGGCACCCATAGTTTAGTAGCTTTGGGGGCATCATTCCAAATTGCTTTCCAAAATGGCATAAGTTTATATTCTAAGACAGTATTGCCATGGTTGTCATCTTTCCCCACTTGAAAAGGAAATAGTTTGCTGGTTGAAACCTTTTAACCTTTTCTAAGCTCTTTTTGATCTCACTGTGGTACTTGATTTGCAATCATTGAACTTCTTAAGGAAAAGGTGATAATGGTTGTTGCATTCATTACCACCCACATTAAAAAAACAAATGAACCACCACCAACTTGTTTAGAGAGCTTTGGATGCCAGATTTTCTAATTTTTATTCTTTCTTCTCATTTAGAGTTGACTTTTATCTTTGTAATAGGTTGGTTTTATTATGCACAAAGAGAGCTGATTCAGATATGATTCTCACATTTATAACTAGTCATTTTTTCATCTGTTCAGATAAAATAAATTTCAATTTTTGTGATGTTATACACTTCTAGCCATGCCCAATACCCCTTGGTCCCTTCTTGAAGAGAATATTTGTGATATGCATGCATAACAAGAATGTACATATATACACACTCACATACATATATGCACCCACATTTGTAGGCATACATATATGCGTATATATGTATGTGTATATATTTTGATCTCACTTATGTCTTGCCCAGTGACCATGTTTTTTGAACAACATTTTTTCCAACCTTACCTTTTCCCACCATTATGTCAAGGAAACTGAGTATTAAGGCTTGGGTCGATTTAATCCACAGGGTTTTATCTTCTTTGTAGAATTTATCTCCTCATGTTCTGAAAAAGGTGTCGAGATACAAGATGCAATTATTTTAAATTTTTTTGTTGTTGAGTATTTTCAGTCATATCCAACTCTTCATGATCCCATTTGGGATTTTCTTGGCAAAGTTACTGGAGTGGTTTACCATTTCCTTCTCCAGCTCATCCTACAGACGAGGAAATTGAGGCAAAGAAAGGTAAATGATTTTTCCAGGGTCACACAGCTAATAAATGTCTGAAGCCAGACTTTGAACTCAGGTCCTTCTAACTCTAGGGCCAGTGCCCTATTCACTATACCATATGGCTGCCCTATTTTCATCTTTACATTTTTGCAAATTCTTATCATAAGCAATGCCACTGAGATGACCAAAATTCCACTGAAATGATGCTTCTCATTGCCTTTGGACACACGATAAATCCACCAACTTATTTACTTTTCTGTGGAGAAGCTTAAAGTCATCTTTTTATTGAACAGCATTTTTTTCCTCTTATGGCTTCATTTATAAGTGAGAAAAGCAATAATGGTGTGATTCAATTGCTCTAATAAATAGTAAGTCCAATTGTTGGTCACTGTGCAAGGAGCTCCTACTTAGACAAACTAATAGCTAATTAACTAAATACTAAATAAGCTAATGTTTATAGACAGTCTAGAAATTGGTTTTTAGCACTTGTGGCATTTTTATTTTTATTTTTTTGTCATTCTGCCATTATCATTTCAACCAAAGAAAAGGGCCACATAGGGCTGAAGGCCATTTTATGTTTACTTTTGCTTCATGGATTTCCATGGTCAAAGAATGAATCTCCAAGTATCCACTAATTAATATTAATTGATTTTTTTTGTCTTGACTCGATTACCTCTCTGTCAGGAAGTGAGACACACTTCATCATCATTCCTCTGGCATCATGGCTGGTCATGGCATTGATCAGAATTCTTTAGGTCTTTCAAAGTTGTCTTTACAATGTTGTTGTTATTATAGAAATTATTCTCCTTTTTCTTCTTACTTCACTACACATTAATTTGTATAAATCTTTCCAAGTTTCTTTGAAGCTATCCCTTTCATCCTTTCTTACAACATAATAGTATTCTTTCACATTTATATGCCATATTTTGTTCATCAATTTTCTCAATTGACAGATGTTCCCTTAGTTTTCTTTGCCACTATAAAAGTTGTTCTAAATATTTATGTGCATATGGTTCCCTTTCTTTTGATCTCTTGGGGTATAGGTCTAGTATTATTATTGCTGGGTCAAATGGTATGCCTAATTTTGTGACAATTAGAGCTTAGTTCCAAATTGTTTTCCAGAATGACTGGACCAAGTCACAGCTCCATCAGTAGTGTATTAATGTACCATTTTCTCACAGCCCCTCTAACATTTGTCATTTTCTATTTTGGGGGGGACTACCATGGTAATTTGAGGTAGTATCCAAAAGGTACTTTAGCTTTTATTTCTCAAAATATTAGCAATATTTCATATGCTATTCATAGTTTAGATTTCTTCATTGGAAAATTGCATTGTCATATCCTTTGACCACTTATGAATTGGGAAATGGTTCTCATACAAATTTTAATTGTTCCTAACATATCTTGGAAATGAGACTTTTATCAGAGAAACTTGCCGCAAAGATTTTATTTTCCTATTTATCTACTTCTAATTTTAGCTACTTTGGATTTCTTTGTGCACAGACTTTTAAATTTTATGTAATCAAAACTTTTCATTTAATCTAGTGCTATCTTCTGCATTCTTTGTTTGGTCATAGACTATTCCCCTATCCATAAATATGAAGGGTATTTTCTTTCTTGTTATTCTAACTTGTTTACGATGTTACCCTTTATGGCTCAGTCATGAATTCATTTGGAGTTTATCTTGGTGTGCATTGTGAGATTTTGGTCTATACTTAATTTCTGTTAGACTGTTTACCATTTTTTCCCAGCAGTTTTTGTCAAATAATAAGTTCTTACTCCCAGTGGCTAGGATCTTTAGATTTATTAAACATTAGACTCTATTTGCTTGCTTCTCTATATTGTATACCTAATCTGTTCCTCTGATTATGATATCCCTATTTCTTAACTAGCATCTAATTATTTTAATTATTACTGCTTTGTGGTATACTTTGATATCTACTACTGCTAGGCACCCTTCCTTCTCCCTCCACCCCATTATTTCCCTTGGAATTTTTACCTTTTCATCCCTCCAGATGAATTTTGTTATTATTTTTCTGCCTCTATAAAACAATCCTTTGGCAGTTTGATTGGTATGGCACTGAATAAGTAAATTAATTTAGGTAGTATTGTCATTTTTATTATATTGGCTCAGCTTGTCTATGTGAAATTAACATTTCTTCAATTATTTAAGTCTATTTTACAAGTGAACTAAGGAGGAACTGACAGTTCTTGAGCCAGTTCATACCAGCTCAGAAAGTAGATTGTTAAATTTTCAGTGTTAGCATTCGTCTTAGAAATTGGCAAACACTGCAAATAGGGACTCAACCCTGGTTGTTAAAAATTTACCAATATACCCCTGGTGGTGAGGCATGGATAATATCCTTCAGGGTTTAGAAAATGGTGGCCCAAACAAGCTGACATAGTGGCCATGGCTACTGAACTCAGCATACCCTGCCCTTTGATCTTCCTCTCCTGTCTTTCTATTATTTCCCTGTGATTTTATGCTTGATTCCAAATTTAGCTTAAACTCTTCTCATGAGTAGTTTTTGCCTCCTAAATAAATTTCTGTTGGATAAAGAGACAAGCTTCTCTCCTGTTTCTAAGGGTACCTCCATCCTCTTTAGGGCACTAGTTAGTACCTGGCTGTTTTGACCTCTGACCTGACATATTTTGATTCTGTGTTGGCAAATCATATTTGTTTTCCTAACTAGTTTTGCTGACAAATTTCCACCTCTATTACACATGCCCTAAGGCTGAATGGAATGGAGGCCAGTTAGGTTCTGTATCTAGAAGGGTCTTCCTTCTAACTCCTCATTTAGTACATGAAAGACTGTGATGTTAGAATCCAAAAGTTGTGACTCCTCTGTCATGATATCATTACTGGGAAAAATCTTTCTTACAGAAATCTTTATGTAGACAGTTTTCATTTTTTTTTGGGGGGGGGGTAGGTTGTTTTCTGTTGTTCTCTTTCTAGTTCAATCTTTAAATTCCCTTGGAACAATTTGTCCTCATTGTTTTTTTTTCCCCAAGCATTTTGTAAACATGTTTTTCAATTGAATAAACTATGCTGTCACAAAGCAATAATTACTTAGTTTCACACAAGACAATTTAAGACCAAAGTGTTGAATATTGTGCAGATGGCACAATGAGTTTGAGGTCTCCCTGAGCATTCATTTAATGACAAGGTTAGAGGTATTAGGATTGCTGGATCTAGCCTAGGGAAGGCATGAGAGAGAGCTGGACTGAAGGGAGAACTGAAAAGGAGAGGCAGATGGAGCTGACCCTATTTTCCTCTAAAGTGGAAATAAAAGGGCTATGGCTTAGAAGTAGCAAGCAAATATGGCTTGCTGAGCAAACAGACTTTGAATCAGTATTTATTATGTTTGACTTCTTTCTCTCTCTGAAGAAGAGGTAAAAAAAACCATCTCTCTCTTCTTTATAGACATGGAACATTACACATACGATTATCAGAGCTGGTTCATGTGTTGGTCGTCTCTGCTGAACTGCCGCTCCCTCATCTCTTTTTTTTATTCTTTGTTATAAGGGATGACTCATCAAGAAGGGGAGGTGATATGAAAACAAAATAGATAAAAAAATGAAGAAGAAAATCACGGTGTGGTTGCACCTGCAGTGGGGTTTGGTGTGATGGATGAACGTTTTTGGTGACGACTAGTCTGGGTTTATAGCTTATGTGAGGCTAGTATTCCCAGAGACCATACATTAGAATCAAGGAAGCTGGTGATAATGAGAGGTGAGGCCTGATCCATTTTAGCATGGTTTGTCTGAGTACTACAAGCTGTTTCTGCTTCTTTTCCCAAGAGAGGGGTGCTTACACACTGGACAAAGTAACGCTTGTACACTTTCACTAAAGTAATCTTACTAAAATAGTTCTATGTTTATTCTACTTCATTGCTCAAAATCCTTCAATGTCTCCTCATTACTTACAGAATAAAGTTTCAAACTCTTTAGCTCACATTGAAAGCTCTTCATGATCTACCTTCCCGGTCTAATTTCCCATTCTCCTTCTCCATAAATCCTACATTCCAGGCAAACTCATATTTTTTAGCATCTCAGAAACACAGCTTGCAGTTTCCCTTCTATATAGTTGTGCTTATGATGTACCACCCACCTGTTTAACTTTTACCCATCATCCAAACTGTATCTTAAATCCTGCCTTCTCGTTCAAGCTCCTTTTTAAAAGCTCTTCAGCTTGAAGTGTTTTTTCTCCTTTGTGGATCCTTAGCAATTATTTCCTCTGTGTGTGCATGTATTCATTGTTGTTCAGTTGTTTCAGCTGTGTCTGACCCTTCATGACCCCATTTGGGATTTTCTTGGGAAAAATATTACAGTGACTCACCATTTCCTTCTTTAGTGGATCCAGTGAATCCATTTTGTTAGGTAATCAGAGGTTAAGTGACTTGTCTAGGGTCATATAGCTAGGATATTTCTGAAGTTGAACTTGAACTCAGGTCTTCCTGACTTCAGGTCAAGGGCTCTATCCATGGAGCCACCAGCTGCTTCCATATATACAAATACATAATACACACATAAAATATATACATATAGGGAAGCTAGGTGGCACAGTGAATAGAGCACTGGCCCTGGAGTCAGGAGGACCTGAGTTCAAATCCAACTTCAGACACTTAACACTTACTAGCTGTGTGACCTTGGGCAAGTCACTTAACCGCAGTGGCCCTGCCCTCCCCCCTTCAAAAAGCAAAAATAAAAAATAAATTTAAAAAAAAGAAAAGGGGCAGCTAGGTAGCATAGTGAATAGAGCACAAGCCCTGGAGTCAGGAGGACCTGAGTTCAAATCTGGCCTCAGACACTTAACACTTACTAGCTGTATGACCTTGGGCAAGTCACTTAACCTCAATTACTCTGCCCTCCCCCTTGCCCCCCCAAAAGCAAAATGTATACATGTATACTATATGTATATATAATATACACATATATGCTACATATATATAATATATACACATATAATATGTATACATATACTATATGTATATATTATATGTACATGTATAATATAGGCCTACAATACAATATATACCTACATGTACACATATGATACATATAATATACACGAATATACATTTACATACATAGATAGAGAGTTAAAAAATTTAATCATGTATGGTTTTGTCAACTTTTCAGTAACTTGAACTGTTTTCTCAATCATCAATAATTAGTATTCTTTTCACATATGTGGGTTTTATTTCTTCAAGTACAGTGCAAGGATTATAGAGATTAGAAGGGAACCTCACATGTCATTTAATTTCTCTAAATTTTATAAATGAGGAAATTGAGGCCAAATAACTTGCTCAAGATAACAGTTATTCAAAGTTGAAATAGAATTTGAACCCAGATCTCTTGCTCTAGGGTTAAAGCTCTTTCTATTGTGCCACAGTGTTAGGTACTCCTTGAGAGCTAAGGGTGTGCTTTGATTTACTATTCTTTTGGTCCCAAGGTGTTCAATAAACATCTTTTCCTGCTTTTTGTGGAGGGAGGAAGGTAGGGCAATTGGGATTAAGTGACTTGCCCAAGGTCACCTGGCTAATAAGTGTTAACTCTCTGAGGTCTGATTTGAACTCAGGTCCTTCTTATTCCAGGGCTGGTGCTCTATTCACTGCACCACCTAGCCACCCCTCAGTAAACATTTTAATTTAATTTAAAGATAGAATAATAGAAAAAAATAGGGGGAAGAATGAGAAAAGGGAATAATAAAGGATTAGAGGCTTAGTAAGGGATCAAAGGTATCACTGACAAACATTCGTAGGAATATGAATTCTTAGAATGTTGGCCCTTGAAGTGATTTTAGAGTTATTCTATTCCCACTCCCCCTCATTTTACACATAAGAAAAGTGAGGCCTAGAGAGGGAATTTGACTTACTCTAGACCAGGGATGGGGAACCTGTGGCCTTGAAGGCCACATGTGGCCTTCTAGGTCCGTGGGTGTGTTTTTTTTGACTGAGTCCAAGTTTTACGGAACAAATCTGTTTATAAAGGGGATTTATTCTGTGAAGTTTGGATTCAGTCAAAGTGCTGCACTTGAGGACCTAGAAGGCCACATGTGTCCTTGAGGCCACAGGCTCCCCACCCCTGTCCTAGACTTTGTAGCCAGTTTTTGGTGGAACCCAGGTCTCTCGACTCTTATGTTAGTATTCTCAGATGCAAGGGCAAAAAGGACAAGAAGATCTGGAAACACTTCTTATATTTGTAAACATCTGGGGGTTTAGCATTGCTTGGAGAATTAATCGCATCCTCTTAGGATGATTAGACATTTCATCCATAAATTTCTAGATGCTATCTTCCTGGTCAGGAGGTTCTTAAA
The DNA here is from genome assembly GCF_028583685.1 of Petaurus breviceps papuanus. Classification (NCBI taxonomy): domain Eukaryota; kingdom Metazoa; phylum Chordata; class Mammalia; order Diprotodontia; family Petauridae; genus Petaurus; species Petaurus breviceps. The sequence goes on along the minus strand of NW_027187335.1, from coordinate 3,943,195 downwards.
GCATTTTGTGATTCTTTTGCTATGATTGGGATTGGGTATTCTTGGAGGATTAGACTCAATGCTTCCCAATTTAGAAGCTATCTTGGTCAGAAGAAAGTCCTTTCTTAATATTTTGGGTAGGCCTTATTTTCTTGAGAAGTCAGCTGCAGTCTGATTTCCTGTCAGGAGAGGGCAATCGAAGACCACATCCTCATGGCAAGCCTAAGGCTAACAGCCTTGTTTTTTTTCCTTCCTTGCCCAAGGGAGGAAATGATCCCGTGGATAAGGATGGATCTCTTTCTTCTCTCTCTTCTTTCCTCTCTCCCCCCATCATTTTTATGTATTAAAAGAATAAATAATTAGTTAAATTATTTAATATTAAATTAAATTAGATCATTTAGTAATGATAAAAGAAAGACGCTGGTTTCTAGCACAGCTGCTTTCTTTTGAGAGAAATTTCAAGGGACATTTCCTTCTTCATCCTACAAATGATGGAATTGTTCTTGGTGATGTTGAATCTCCTAACTGGCTGCTCCTGCATATCCAATGCACTTTGGGGCATTCTGCCCTTTCACTACCCACCCATCATTCTATGTGTGTTTAGTGTAGCCAACTTGTCTCAGCATCAGTTTGTGGGAAAAAAAAAAAAAATATATATATATATATATATATATATATATATATATATATATATATA
>NW_027187335.1:3930358-3942509 GCF_028583685.1 Petaurus breviceps papuanus | reverse complement strand
ATATATATATATATATATATATATATATATATATATATATATATATATTTTTTAGGAAGGTAAATCTGCTTCCTGCCTCACATATCATAGAATGAATCCCCGAATGAATGAATGAATGAAAGAATGAAGAAATGAATGAACAAATGAAAAAGCACTTATTAAGTGCTTACTATATGGAAAGCGCTAAGCACTGGGGATAAAATGTAGAAGGGAAGACAGTCCCCATTCTACAGGATCTCACATTCTAATAGGGGAAGACAATACAAAGTAATAGAAATGAGTTTTAGATTATTTTCTGCTTTTGAATTATTCACACCTCTGCTCTCTTCTATTTTGGCATAGTCAAGAGTTGATTAGATATGACTAAATCTTGTTCCTAAGTGATAGATACCTTTAGAATTATTTCAATTTGTCTAGAAGAGGGTATAGAAGACAAAAAACTGGATTTAGAGTAGGACATGTACTGTGTTCAAATCCTGACTACTATTTTTTTAGTCTTAGGCAAGCCACCTATCATCTTTCTGGTACTTGTTTTTCTCATCTGTAAAATGGGTAGAAGGATCTGTGCTATATAACTATATAGCTCTAATGTCCATTGTAATTTCATATCTGTGATTTTAAAACAATTATCAAACTACTGAAGCTGCAAAACTGATCAACATTAAGGAAGCTAATTGAAAGCTGTCAGGAACTAACTGAAGTCCCTTCACTTGGGAAACTGTGACAATGATAGAAATGACCTCTCCACTTGCCATCTTTCAGATACTCTAGCCCTTAAGATCAGTGCACATCTATCCAAGGAAACTCAGTGATTACAGAATGTTTTAAGCAAATCCCTGTGCTGTGCAGTGCCCATGGTTTGGTAGATGTGCTGTAGGACAGTGGTCTTTTTGAGCCTATATCCTTTGTTTTTTTTTTTTCTTTTTGGAGGGGGGAGGGCAGGGCAATTGGCATTAAGTGACTTGCCCAAGGTCACACGGCTAGTAAGTGTTAAGTGTCAGGCCAGATTTGAACTAAGGTCCTCCTGACTTCAGGGCTGGTGCTCTATTCACTATGCCACCTAGCTGCCCCTCCTATATCCTTTGTTGTTGTGGAGTTCTTTCAGTCACAACCAACTCTCTGTGACCCCATTTGGGGTTTCTTCACAGAGATACTGGAGTGGTTTGTCATTTCCTTCTCCAGCTCATTTTGCAGATGAGGAAACTGAGGTAAACAGGGTCACACAGCTTACTAGCTTACTGCACCATCTAACTGCCCCAATGATTGAATCTAGAGAGCGTTAATTTTAGTTGTTCTGTCAGTTAGTCATGTCCAACTTTTCATGACCCCATTTGGGGTTTTCTTGGCAAAGATACTGGAGTGCTTTTTGGGGGGAGTGGCTAGGTGGTGCAGTGAATAGAGCACCGGCTCTGGAGTCAGGAGGACCTGAGTTCAAATCCGGCCTCAGACACTTAACACAAAAACTAGCTGTGTGACATTGGACAAGTCACTTAACCCCAATTGCCCTCCAAAAAGCAAAAAAAAAAAAAAAAAGATACTGGAGTAGTTTGCCTTTTTCTTATACAAGTCATTTTACAGATGAGGAACTGAGGCAAACAGGGTTAAGTGACTTGCCCAGGGTCACACAGCTAGTAGATGTCTGAAGCTGGATTTGAACTCAGGTTCTCCTGACTACAGGACTGGTGCTCTATCTGCTGCTCCACTTAGCTGCCCTCATACACCCTTATCAATTGAAAAAAAATGAACACATCTCCAATATGCATGTATTTTCCTATTTATAAATTATGGACCTATAAGATTATATTAATAATTATGTACATTACAATGTTTATAATATAAAAAGTAGAAATAAAAATGGATGAGATAACAGAAATTATGAGTATTAAAAAGGCAGGAGGAATTTGTTAAGGGATTTGGTAATGGAGGAGGGGTCCCAGCCACAGTGGAACTGTGCATGCAATTACATACAATGCATATAGAAAAACCCATTGGGGAAGGTACCTATGTATGATAATGATATTGTATTAAGCCTTTCTAAGTCGTAAGTTCACTCTAGGTCAGTTCTTTACTATTACTATGCAGGTGCCTACTTAGGGAAAGGTCCTTCTATTGTTTTGGGGTCCACACCCTGTTTGGGCATCCTGGTAGTGCTGATTTCTGGTTGGCTGACTATTGTGGTTCTGTCTGAGATTAGATGGATATGGTTGTGGTTGAGTCCATGGACACACCTATTTCTGTGAGAATGGTTCTGGGGGCAGTGCCTAGCTAGAGGCAATGGCTGGAATCCCATCACATGGACACACCTGCTGTTGTGTGAGAAACATGAGTTCCTGGACACACCTGTTGTTCTAGTGAGCAGTGAGGCATATATGAAGAAGTTAGGCTATTGAATGTGGAGGTGGTGGTGAGTGGCTAGGTAGGTGCAGTGGGCCTGCTGTTCAGTAGGGCCTATAAGGAAGTTAGAATATTTGGGCTGTGGGCATCTTTATTAGGATTCCATCAGAGAACACATGAATTTACATGGCAGAGAGTATGGAGTAGTGTGAGAAAAAAGGGTCAGTTGTATTGGAGAAAAGCCCCCAAACTGACTATAGCTGTGAATATGGGATGGGATCTGTCATACCACTTCTGATTGATTAATCATATACTCCTTGGAGTCAGGGCATGGCTTTTCTAGTGATTCCATGCCCTCTGTTCTTGGGACTCATGCCCTCATTTTGAAGTCTACTTCTTTGGGGCTACATTTTATGAAATATTAGTAATTCAGCGAATGCAGTTTCCTTAGCATAGACACTACCTCCACCAATGTCTTGTTATTTTGCCTTTGAGTTTCAGTTTTTTCATCTGTAGAGTGAGGTGGTTGGAGTAGCTGACCTCTATGGTTCTTATCAGTTCAAAATATATTGCTTAAAGGCTAGATAATCTCTAGAATTCCTTCCATATCTAAGCCTATGACCCTGTGACCATCCTGTTAACTGATAGTTCCTGTAAATCTTTCATAGAGCATGTATAACAGTGTTAGAAAGCTTTCTTTTTGCTTTTTATATTTCTTAGCTCAAGTAGCCTGGGAAGTTCTTTTATTATCTCCATTGTACCAATGTGTCACTCAGGCTGCCAATCTATTACCTATCATTTTCTCTACAGATAGTTCTTAATTAGTGCAAATAGTGAATATCCTGAAGTGGTTGCAAATATTCAAATTCACAGTATCAAAGTTATAATTATGTAAAGTATGGCAATTGGTTCTAGCCTAATGGAAATATGTAGTATGAATATGAAGAATGCAAGGGGATTTATTATTCACACTAATGGGGACCTAGGACAGCCAGGTGGCACAGTGGACAGACTGCTGGGCCTGGAGTTAGGAAGATTCATCTTTGTGAGTTCGAATTTGACCCCAAGACACTTACTATCTTTGTGAGCCTGGACAAGTCACTTAACTCTGTTCACTTCAGTTTCTTCATCTGGAAAATGACCTGGAGAAGGAAATGGCAAACCACTTCAGTATCTTTGCCACAAAAACCCAAATGGGGTCAAAAAGAGCTGTATTGACTAAAATGAATAAACAGTAGTAATTTGCACATGCTTTATATGACCGACCCAACTGCTTTTTTGCCATTCTTGAGAGTGCTTTTCATCATACTTTTCAATTCATACCCCATTATCAGTAGTGCCAAACACAACCTACTTGGACATTTGGTCTAAGACTAAACTGGACAAAATGATGGTGAGGTCTGGAGTAGAATGGTTCTAATAAGCAATGCCTGAAACCAGTTCCTCTTCTTGGCCTGTCATGAAAGAAGATGGATCAGAACCAATTGCCTCAGGTCACCTTGCATTGAGACAGGGCTTGACCATGTCCTAGTCAGAGGATTTGGAGCCATAGCAAGAGACAGGGCTTATTCAGCTGCTAAGCACCACAGAGGAGAAGATTGTGCAAAAGACTTGAGATGAGCATGATCTCCAGCATGCCACTCAGTCTTGGATATGGGGATGGAGCCAAACTATATATTGAGGATCATGAAAAGAAAAGAAAGAGACCAACTGAGACTGAAATCCAAAGTAGATCACCTAAAGACTGAAACAGAAACTAGGGTTTGGGGAAGAAGGTAGGACTTCATGCCAGCTATCCCATCTGTATTGGCAGTGGTAGTAGTAATAGCTTCTAATCTATAGAGGGAACAGGGTGAAATTATGTCTATGTAACCCATGAAGTAGAATTAGAGAGACTGACTGGATATAAAGTTTCTAAGAACTGTGGCTGATAATGAATAAACAGAAGACATCAAGCATAATAAGGAAATATGTAGTAAGGGGGAACCAGAAGAGAGTAATTCCATGGCAATTACAAGGACAGCATAAGAGGAAAAAAATGTGGCTTGGATACAAAGATGACAATAGTGTCTAAGAGAAATGAAACAAGCTAAAAAAAAGAGAAATTATAAGTGAAATTAGATCTCTAGTTGAAAAAAATTGAGAATGAATAGCTTAGAATAGAAGGTGGGGAGCCTTCCCCAAGTAGCAGATGACTTAAAAAAATGGAACAGAGCAAATATAACTCAATGACTCCACAAGAAAACAAGTATTAGAACAAAGTCAAAAGATTGAAAAAATTGTATATATATGAGCAACTTTGAGCAAATAAGTAATTTTGATTGTTATAAGTACCCAAATTAACTTCATAGGACATATGAAGACACTATCTTTATCCAAAGAAAGAATTGATAAATAGAAGTATGTATAGAATGATTTTATATATACACACATATGCATGTATATTTGTCTCTAATGGTAGCCATCTCTGGGGGGGGGGAAGAAAAAAATAAATAAAAGAAATTTACATGAAACTATGATATATTTAAAAGAAATAGCAAGTCATACACAATAGATTTGCAGTTCCATGTACAATCATCTTTTTTTATTATACTATGTTGTGGAAATACTTGTTTTATTCCATAAATTAAAAATAAAATAAATAAAAATAATAAAATAGAAAGAAAATAGAAGATAACTACTTTTAAAAAACAAAACAAAATAAAATAAAACCTGACCTCAAATATAGGTCAAGAAGAGAGAATTTCAGAATCATATGTGCCAGGTACTGTGCTAAGCACTTTTGACAAATATTATCTCATTTGATCCTCTGAGAGGTAGGTTCTAGTATCACCCCCATTTTATGGTTGAGAAAGTGACTTGTCCATGAGTATCTGAGGTACATTTCAATTAAAGACTTCCCAACTCTAAGCCCAGAACTCTATCTACTATACCACCAGCTACTTCCAACATGGTCAGAGGAGAGACTGACTGTTAAGAAAAAGACTAGACCTGAAAAACCAAAATTTTTTCTGGACCATCAGTAACCTATTTTTTAAAATTATGAGTAATTTGAATCCAATTTTCCATCCCTCCTCCCAGCCCTGACTAGTTTGCACATGTAGACATTAGCTTATTGGAATCAAATTAATTTTTATTGGGCACAATCTTGATTGAGAAGTTGACCATTTTGAGATCTAACTTCAAAGAGTACTCTAAAAGAAAGCCCCTATGGGAACATGGTGTTTCACCAAAAATGCAGCACTGTGCTGAAAGCTGAGACCTTCTGCGATCTCCAGATGAGTAAAGAGAGACACAGGAGGAAAGTCCAGTATAAAAGAAACAAATCTCAGAAAATCCCACAAGGATCTCTCTAAACTTCATTGAGTGCTGGCAAAAGGTCATTTGGCTGAGTCGAGCATAAAGAAATTAGGAACACACAACTTGGCTTTTCCTGGGATTGCCCCCAAAGTGCAAAGAACAGTGGGAAAGAAGAGAGTCGTCCAACAAGTTCATCTCATGTCTCCAGACATTGAAAAGCTGTTTGGGCTGCTTGGGGAGGTGTTTGGCAGCACTCTCTCCTCTTTCTGCCATTTTTAAGGCCCCCACAAGGCCTCAGCTCCTCTTTTGGCCATTGATGGAAGCCTCTGATAAAAGTCAGATACTTCTTATGTAATTGGGATGGGTCCATAGAAGATCATAACTCTAATGAATGCACATTGCTTAAAGAGGCAGAAAAGAATTTGGGAAAGTCGAAAAGAACTGGCTTAGACTTTGAATTCTACATTTGGGAAATTTTCAGAAGAAAAAAAGTGGAAGATTTGCTTTATAAAAAGCAAGTCCATCATTAGTTTTTAGCAACAAGATCTTGGGGATATAATAATGTCTGTGGTGATGATAATAGTAATTGAATTAAAATAATGAAATGTTTTATAAACTTCCAAGTTCAGTATACATGTAAGCTACTATTACTAGGTGGCCATGAGTAATAGTAGCTTACATTTATATGGCACTTTAAGGCTTACAAATAGGATCATAGGATTTGGAACTGGAAGGGACGTAAGAGATCGTGTAGTCTAATAATTCATTCCTTCTGAATAAACACCCGAGCTCAACTACAATTTCCCATAAACATGGAATGCCTAAGTAGATATGATCATTTGAGAAATGGAATGCAACCCTAACAATTAACTAAGGGCACACAATAGTCCGGAATGGAGACCAATTCCTAAACAAACAGCACAATAGTAAGATAAAGTCTAAGGCAAGGAGATAACTTCCTAAGGATGTTTGCTGCCCTGTGAAAAGTACTGTTTCTCTGACCCATCAGGAACAGATAACTCAAAGAAGCCAGGGATGGGTGGGGATGAGGGCATACAATAACATCCTGGGTACATGGGATACTAGGATGGGAATTATATAATGTCTGGGCTGGAAAAGATCTTGGAGATCAACTCTTACAATCCTTTCATTTGACACAGGAGAAAATAGAGGCCAGGAGAGGGTATATAACTTGCCCAGGGTTATCCAGATCAAATAGTAAATGGCAGAGCTGTGAGCCAAATTTGTTAAGTTCAGTCATTTTTCAGTCATATCTGATTCTTTGTGATTCCATTTGGTGTTTTCTTGACAAAGATACTAGAGTGGTTTTACAGATGAGGAAACTGAGGCGAAAAAGGCTAAGTGACTCACCCAGGGTCACATAGCTAGTAAATGTCTGAGGCCAGATGTGAACTCAGGTCTTCCTAACTCCAGGCCTAGTGCTCTATCCACGGTGCCACCTAGCCGCCCATTGGAATGCTGTGTTAATAGGAGTGGGGCATTTATTTTCTAGCTTTCTTCTGGTTTGCAGTCAATAAATGGCTTCTTGTGTATTCCAACGAACATTCTAATTGTGGCTATTGATGTAAAGTATATTGAGGGGTAAGGTGGAGATGTGAGGACTGTGTAGGGTTTTCATCATTATGGTCCAATGAAAGTAAATTGGGTTTAGAGGCAAGACACAAGGGTTCGAATCCCATTTCTGCTGGGCAGGTCACAACCCCCCTGCGCTTCACTATCCTCACCTATAAAATAAGGGGGACTGAATATACCTTGCTTTTACTGCTTATGGAAGGATGGGAGGGGGTCCTCGAGATACAGTCTTTCATTCATTCTTGGTGAATCCATTTTTCACTTTTAACACGTTTCTAGTTCCCATGTATTGAATACCTCATTCATGAATATCTTGGATTGTGCTTCTCAGGAACTGCTATAGCACAAAAAACCTTCATTCTCTGACTTTGTCAGTGCTGGCTCCTGAATTTACCCTGAATGTGTGAATGACGTTAGCTCCAGTCCTCCTCCCATCCTCATATAGTCCTTGTACCATAAAGACTTCCCATCTCACATGCCCAGTTCTTAAGCCCTTTCCTCTTTACATTGTTCCATACTAGGAGCTTGGTCATGTGCATAGCCTTTCAACACATTCTCAGCCTTCTGTTTCCTGGTTTTGCTATCCTCTATTCCATATTGATCGTAATCATTGTCCGAATTCAGTTCAATTCTTCATTTCAGTTCAACTTCAATTCAACTTAGCACACATTTCTTAAACACCTATGTACACTTCAACATACGCAGTTAAAAGATGAAAAATGACCTTGTTCAGTTCCTCAAAAAACCGTATTCTCCAATAAGAAATGATGGAGTAAGATAAATACACAAATAATCACAATGCAAGTTAATATAAGTGCATGAGAGAAGGTCAAAGAGACTGGTATGAATGATTAGAGGAGAGAAAGATAATTTGTATCTTGACTGGGGGGTGGGATCAGAGAAAGCTTCTAGGTAGAAATTGGCCTAAGACTTGAATGTTCTCATTGTTGCTGTCAGAGAGTAGAATTTGGGTCAATCTTCCTAGCAGTTCTAAGAATTTCCAGGATTTAAAATTATTTATCCTTGCCCCTGCTCACACCAGCCCCTATTCTGATCGCTGCTATTACGCTGGCTGTGATGCCCAAGAGGGGGAAGCAGCGACCACCGGACCCCGAGGAGAGTGGGGATGAGGAGAGTGGGAGCCCCGCTGGTCCCCCCAGCCTCCTGGGCCCTCCCGCCATAGCCAATGGGAAGTTTGGTGGCCCTGATCCAGGCTTCCATAGAGGCCCCCAGGGCTTAAGGGGACCAGTGATTCCACTACTCCTGAGCCTCTCACTTCCTTTCTGGGGAGGATGCCCAATGAGAGGGGGCCCAGGACCCAGACCTCGACCATACCTACATAGCCGTTGGGCCTATGAGGATCCAGAACCTAGGTGGGGAACAGGTTATAAGGACCATGCCAGAAATGGTCCTCCCAATGGATGGAGAAACCTTGGAGGGGTCAGTAGTCACCATCCATCTAAGAATATGCCCTGGCCTAAGAATGCCCCTCAATTCAAGGATGGAGTCCAGGAAGGTGATAGAACAGATAAATCCAACCACCCTGTTTGCAGACACTTCTCAAAGGGCCACTATCGCTATGAGGATCTTTGTTCCTTCTACCACCCAGGAGTGAATGGACCTCCATTGTGAAACTGTGCCTTCCACCAGTCAGGCTCGAGTGGACCTTTTCTATCCTGGAAGCCCATTGCCCTGTTCTTTGTTGGCTTCTCTGAGGTGTTTCTGCCCGACACCTCTGGCCAAGGAAGGAGCCCGAGCCTGATCCTCTCTCTCCCCTACCTGGGGCTCTGGGAGGATGGGTGGGGGGAAGGAGTGTCAGAGGAAGTTTTTAAAAAAAATAATGTTTTATTGATACTTTTGCTTTTTATGCCACCATCACTTCCCAGTAACACCCTCCCCCAACCCTGTCTTGTAACAAAGAAAATTACTATCACAAACTATCAAATGGACCACATCTCACAGAGTATGCAGTATTCCACATCAGTAGTGTTCTGGGAGTTTTGCAATCATTGATCTGCATCATCTACCTTTTTCTCTGTTGGGGGGATGTTGTAATTTCAATGCTATATCCCTTTACTCTTCTTTCCCAATAAGTGACTTTCCCCTGATAAGTTGTAATGGAAACCTAATTGGTGCTGTTCACCCACAGTTTGCCCCCTTTAAGTATTACTTGTGGTTCTTGTGAGCCCTGGATAGTTTTGAAAAAGGATGCCATCTTGATTCCATTTTTGTCTGCTGATTTCCCCCTCCCCCCAAATCATTCTAAGTGTGAAATAGAGAGTGGTCCCTTAGCTTTTTCCCAACTTTTGCTCCCCTCCTTCCCCTTTCCCTACCTCTTATCAGTTGGATTCTGTGAATCTCCACCCAGTATAGATCTCTGGGCAATGAAATTCCCCTTTCTCACTGGGTGGAGCTTAGATGATACTACTGCCTTCTACCCTTTTCCTTACCTTTACCCCAGTGTAGGTTTTCTGTGAAAACAGATTAAGTTTTATGAGTAGGACCTGGAGAAAGATTAGGGAATGTGGGAAAAGGGAGGGACTGGAGCCATGACTGGTTGAAGAGTCTTTGTTTTAGCTTTTTTTTTTTCAAGTAATAAACTCAGAGGAAACATTTTATTTAATCATGGTATTTGTAGTTTTTGTGTATGAGGATCATAGTGTATTCCAGAATAAGCTAAAATACAGACTCCTCTGTCCGGCGCTTAAACCTCTGTACTCTGGCTCCAGCCTATTTTTTTCAGGCATATTTCCTATTACTTTTTATGCACTCTTAGGTTTCATCCCCACTGACCTATTTGCTGGGTCTTACATTACATTGCCTGCTTCTGTACCTTATCCCCATGCCTGGAATGCTCTTTCTCCTCACCTTTACCTCTTGTAATCCCTAACTTAAAGACTCAGCTCACATGAAACACCTACACGAGTCTTTTCCTGATCTCCCCAATTCCTTTGTATATACTTATCTACATTCATGTTGTTGTATCTTTCCTTTTGCTATAGTAGAATGTAAGAGAGTGCCTTGCACATAGCGGGCACTTAATAAATTCTTGATTTGAGTTATATTGAAAAAAAAATTATTCATCCTTGAGTACTTCTTATCTCAGGTTGTAGATAGTTTTATTTTGCAGAATGGTAAAATGAGGCTGGGGGTAATAAGTTAGATATAACTCCAAGATAAAAATCTCTTTCCAATAGATGAAAAAGTGGCACAATCTCTTTCTGGAGGGCTCTCTGTCAGTGTGGGATAAAAACAAAACAAATACACACACAAAACAACACTGGACCAGAAGGGAGAGCTGAGTTCTAGTCCCAGATCTGCCAAAAATTATCTGGGTGATCTTGGGCAAGTCAATTTCTGAGTCTAAGTTTCCTCATTTATAAAGTGAAGGAATGGGGCTAGGCCTCTAGTCCCGAGTCACATTTCTACTCTTCTCTCCCAGTTACACTCCCATCAATGACTTCTTTCTCCTTAATCATTTCATGTTTCAACTCTGAGACTTTATTGTTATTTTTCTAACCTTCAGAGCCAGCACTCTTCTGAGAAGAGGGAATGAATTGTATGGAGTAGGGATTCTTAAAATGGGGTCTATAAATCCACTTAAAAAATTTTGATAACTGTATTTTATTTTTTTTTTTATTTTTAAAAGCAATGGGGGTTAAGTAACTTGCTCAAGGTTACATGGCCAGTTATTTTGTGTGGGTGTTAAGTATCTGAGGCTGGAACCAACCCCAGGTCTCCCAATGCTGGGGCTGGTGCTCTTATCTGGCCACCTGGCTGCCCCTGATAACTGTATTTTAATATAATTGGTTTCTTTTATAATCTTACGTACTTTATTTTTATGTATTTAAAAATGATTTTACACATTCAGACTCGACTCTGAACCATTCCTGACCTATTAGGGTGATTGCCACACACTGCTGAAGGGACATTGTGACTGCCTCAAGAAGGCAGGAACCAAGGGAGAAAAAAGGTAATATACCTAGGTGTTGCTAAAAAAAGAAAAAGACCTGAGGTATTCATGTGCATATAGTCTTCTTATTCCCCCTTTCCTTCTTATTCAAATTATTTTTTCTTTTTTCCTCCTCCTCCCCCTTCCTTCCTCCCCCTCCTCCTCCTTCTTCTCCTTCTCCTTCTTTCTTCTTCTCCTTCTCCTCCTTCCTCCTCCTCCTTCTTCCCCAAATAGAGCAGATGAGTAATAAGCCATGAGGATAGTGGTTTGGGGCTTAGGTCACGTGATGAAAACCCTTGAGGACCTTTAGGCCTCAGGATTTGAGCAGCCTGGCCTAGTGGCAAGAGTACAGGACATAGAATCAGAAGATCCAAGTTCCTGGTTCTGTTCTGTAATGGTAGCAAAATACTAGAGCCACCTACTTCATAGGAGTCATGTAGATCAAATTGCATATAAAACACTTTGTTACTACAATAAAGGTGTGCCCAAAGGCTTATGCTTTAATCACTCAGACCTGCACTAAGCCTTTTGAGGCACCCTGTATATGTATGTCAGTGTGAGGTAGTAGATAGAATGTCCAAGGACTTGGAGTCAGGAAGACCTGCTTCAAATACTGTCTCAGGCACTTAGTAATAATGTGACTGTATACAAATCACCTACTCTTTCTGGGCCTCAAGCTTTCTTATCTGTGAAATGGGGATAGAGCTAGCACCTGTATCCTAGGGTTGTTGCATCATATAACAAGATATGTGTAAAGTACTTTGCAAACTTTAAAGTGCTCAATGTTAATTCTCCTTGTTACTAGTTGTAAGTTATTATGATAATTATAGTGATAGACAATGGAGAACCATGATATTGAGTATAAGAATTTTTTACTTTATAAGATCAATAGTTTTTCCAGTCTATGTTGCCTCTGCTCATGGAGGAAGAAGAAGAAGAAGAAGAAGAAGAAGAAGAAGAAGAAGAAGAAGA
>NW_027187335.1:3864549-3930348 GCF_028583685.1 Petaurus breviceps papuanus | reverse complement strand
AGAAGAAGAAGAAGAAGAAGAAGAAGAAGGAGGAGAAGAAGAAGAAGAAGAAGAAGAAGAAGAAGAAGAGAGCTGTAGGAGAGTTGGACCTTATGATGTTGTCTGAACCACTCTGAACCAATTATCTGGGCTCTCTATCCCAACTCACACTGGCCTGGAAGGTTAGGTTCCCAGAAGGGAGTGATGACCACTCACTTTCAAGGGAAGAAGAATGAAATAAAGGATTACTCCAAGAGTGCATCATGTTGGCATACTTGGGAAACAGGAGGATGGTTTAGGAGAAGATTGGAATCACATTAGCTGTATATTCAGAGAAAGATCCACTAGTGGATGTAGGTGATGTGAGCCAGATGCACACTTGATGGTGGTGGTGGGTGGTGGTGGTGTTAACTGCTGCTGTAGAATCAATGAGTTTACACCTGGCTCATTTCTTTCCTTTCTGAAGCCTGCAAAATGAATGCAGTTCAATTGAATCCTACTGGGCTCAGGGTGTCACCTTTGCCACTGTAGCTTTAGAGAACCTTTCTCAGACTGGGTGGTAGCATCAGCGCTGATAGGGACCACAGTATGAGTGGCAAGAGGATACATCTTCCTCTTCCCCAGTAGTTCCTATTCTCAGAAGCTTCTCTGCTCTGTGGCTGCATAGAAGGAAAGGGGAAAAAGTTATAATAATAAGAAGAACAATTATACAATGCTTTAAGGTTTACAAAGCACTTTACATACATGATCTCATTTGGTCCTCATAACCCTCAATCACAGGATTCTGTGAGACCAGTGCTATTACTGGCTTCATTTTACAAATGAGGAAACTGAGGCTAAAAGAGATTCAATGACTTGCCTACGGTCACATACCAGTGTTTATAAGTGTCTGAATCAAGATTCAAATACAGCACTCCCCAACTCTAAATGCAACAATGGCCGTAGGAAGTTTCTTCATTGGCAACATTCACAAAGATGTTGTGAAACGTATCCTTGTATCCTCGTGACTTTAATAATCTGTTTCCCCTGGTCAATTTCTTGGATGCATTAATAGTACTTGTTATGTAGGAATAGGATTGCTCTTTGTGAGCTGAGGATTCATTTATTCAATAGTTAAGATTCATTTATTCAACAGTTAAGTCATTCAAGAAATATTTATTGGATTGTGTATCACCACTGTGTTAAGGACTTCAGGTTCATTCCAAGGGTGAAGCAGTAAATGGCTCCTCAAATAATAGCTGTAGCTGCAATATAAATAAAAAAATACCTTATACATGGGACAGAATGACAAGAATAGTTGATTTGTCTCTTGTTTAGAGGTTCTTAACATGGCATAGAGACCCCTTAGAGATCCATGGTTAGATTTCAGGGAATATGTGATCTTAGTTTATATTTTAATTTTAATATAATTATTTTTCTTTGGAACCCTATATATTTAATGTATTGAAATTGTAAAATAATATTCTATATTGTTTTAATATTATTATATATCCTATACTATATATCCTATTATTTATATATAATTAATATGTTGATATTTAAATATTATTTTTCCCAATTGCAAGTTAAAACAATGTTTAATATTTATTTTTTTAAACTGAATTCCAAATTTTCTTCCCCCCTCCCTTACCTTCCTATTTTATATATTTAATAACATTTTTCTGAGAATGCATTCATAGGCTTCACCAGACTGCCATAGGGATTCATGACACAAGGTTAACAATTCCTGTTCTAGTGTCTTTACAAGCCACCATTAATAGCTTTATGTTTGAATGGAGCAGACAGTGATACATGAATGATCAGCTGGTATTGGCTTCAAATGGTGTGGATCTCTGGATCACAAGTGGGAACTACTGGTGACTTTTTTTAAGGTCACATATTTATGGCTCTGACTTTTGATGTAGGTTTCAGGGGAACTTTAGAAAAGATCCACTTTCTGCAAGATCTTTTTGTGTCCTCGTAGAAAAAGAATTCTCAAGAAAAACCCAAGTCTGATCTAGGTTAGTGCTGGTTTTTTCCCCTCCAAAATTTTGTTGTTTTTCTTGTGGGTGTGGTCCTATAACCCTGCTCCCATCTCTTTCTCTTCCTTATTTCCATCGACGGACATATCCGTTCTTTGCTAGATTTCATGGGAAATATAAAGAAGGTCTTTTAATTTCCCGGCTCCACTCTTGTCTTTCCTTATACTGGCTAGGTTCCGAAGGACTCATTCTGAGAGAATTCTCCGTGGTTGGGGAAGGAAAGATGATCTCCATGTAGTTTAGTGAATCTTTTTCCTTCATTAAAAGAAAATGTTTCTTTTAGTATAGCTATTGCTAATACTAATAGTGTGAGCTCACTTTACATATTGCTATTGCTATTGAGTCATTTCTGTTGTGCCCAGTTCTTTGGGACTCTGTTTGGGGTTTTCTTAGCAAAGATAATGTAGTGGTTTGCCATTTCCTTCTCCAGATATATTGCTTTATCATTTACAAAAATATTTTATGAATACTTAGGATACAAATATAAATGGCAACATTGTCCTTGCCCTCAAGGAGTTCACAATTTAATTGAGTTTGCTTTGGTGGTCTCTCCATCTCATAGGGCAGACTGGTGGCTTTATGGGTCCTAGACTTTAGAGTTTAGACATCACTTATTAAATGCTCCCATTTTACAGATGAGGAAATTGAAACTTAGAGAAGTTCAGTGACCCAAGAGTTCACATGCAGAGTGAGTGGCGGGATTCAAATATAAGCCCTCTGACTCTAAGTCCAGAACTCTTCCTAGTACTTAGGGGTCCTTAAGCAGAGTCCAAGAACTTTAAAAAATGATAACTATTTCATTGTAATTGGTTTCCTTTGTAATCTCTACATTAGAAATTTTTTTTTTTCTGAGATGGGGTTCCATAGGTTTTCACCAGATTGCCAACACAAAAAAGATTAAGAACCCTACATTGTACCGAATTGACTTTCTTTTCCATCAGGGTTTAAGATAAAAAGTAATACCTTATTAGTCTGACCCTTGAAGTTTACCCATTAATTCAAAATGGTTCACTGGAAAGGCCTTTTTTTTTTTGATTGGTTGTGTAGCCAGGGCTGGGAGAAATTTCAAAGAGCCTGAGTCAGTCTCAGCCTTTTCTCTTTCTCTGTTTCCTCTTTGGCCAGATCTTTTGAACTACTTGGCTGATGGCACATGGGGAGAGACCCTGGGTCCTCCTCACCAAAGTCAGAATGTGGCCCTGTAAATACAAGCCTAAGTACTTTTTTCTGCTTTAGCATTTGTTCTTTTGTTTAGGTAAAGAGAGAATGGAGACTCTGGGTCCCAGTGACTGGGTTTTGCAGGTAAATCAACATCAGTATGCTAAGGAACAAGGAGTGACATTTAGGAATGACTTTTAGGCCTCTACTGAGGGTAGCTGAACCAAGGAGGACTTGTAAAGTCGTCATGATGCACCTATGTTTTAACTTGGTGGACCAATGTTATGCAGGACCTCTGCTAATAGTGAGCCTATTCTCCTCAATGACTGAGGTGGGATAGGGAAGAGTGTATCTATACCCTAAAGTGTTGGGGAGGGGAGTGTTTGTTCCTTCTTGATATAACTTTGAAGTAAATATCCCTTTATAAAAACTAATTGATGTTAAATAATTAAATAGAACTGGGGCTGTAGTTATTGGCTCTTAAGAAGAAAGGAAATACAGCCAGGGGAATCCAAGCTGATGGCAGTAGAGAAGAGAGCTCTCAGATACCCTAGAACCCCAAGGGACAGATGCCGCTGTGGAGAGAGCTACAGATGCTACTGTCAAGATTTATGATTTTATTGGATTAAAGATCATTGTAGTGAGAAAGCTACCATCAGTGTAGGCATAGGTCTGTGTCTAAAAGTCTTAAGAGCATTGCCGGGGCCACTGAGAGTCGAAGTGATTAAAGGGAGGAAGTGTGGGGTAATGGATTGGGACCATGCTTCAGATTCTGGAAGACCTGGATTCAAGACTTGCCTCTGACATACTGGTTATGTGATGTTGGGCATCCTCCAGGTAATCCTCTAATGCTTTATTTCATTTGGGCCTCATGACAACTTTGTGAGTAAAACTACAATTATTGGCTAGATGGCAGTGGATTGAGTGCTGGGTTTATAACGGAAAGACCAGAGCTCAAATGCCACCTTAGACGCTGACGAGCTGTGTAACCTTGGGAAAGTTACTTAGATTCTCTCAGCCTCAGTTTCCTCATCTATAAAATAAGGAACTTGGTCTTGAAGGCCTCTAAGGTTTCTGCTAATTGTAAGTTTATGATCTTGTGATTCTACTTTACAGATGAGAAAACTGAGGCTCAGAGAATTTGAATATCTTAGCTATAGCCACAGCTAGTAAGTTTCAGAAGCAGGAGATAAATCCAAGTCTTTCTGACAAGCAGGGTCCTATGTGCCGCCCATAACTCCCCTACTGCCTCTTAAAGAAAGAGGGGAAAGGAAAAGTGAGGGAAAGCAAAAAGAAAAGGTTTCTTGGATGGGAGATTACTGCTACAAAATAACAGCCTGCCGTGATAACTATGAAGTAATAGGAACACACAAAGCTCAGGTTTCCCTGGAAGCTGAGAGACAAACAGCATTTACAATGCCTGGAACATTTGTATTGGAGTGTGAGTCCCTCCCAGGCCCCTGGTGTATGTGTTCGGGGAGAGAGCTCAGAGGGATGAGGGAATGATGCCAATGATCAGGGCACACTACAGAATCCATGGCAAGAACTAAAAACTTTGGAGACAGAAGGGCCTCCTCCCTACAGTGCACCCCCCACCCCAACCCCCCTTTTCCCCCTTCCTAGCAGGGATGATTTGGTTCTCAGCCCAGGCAGTTACTTTTTCTGAAACCCAACAACCCCAGGACTCTAGTACTCACGCTTTGGACTGGGAAATATGCCTTCCTAAAACCTGCCACCCACCCCCTGAACCATATGGAGAGTGGGTCTGGTGCTAAGAGGCCAAAGGTGAATTGAAAATTCCATTTCAATAGCCCTCTCTGGACAGGCTCTATATGATATCCTTCCTGAAAAAGACTCAGTGATTTAGTTCTGAATCAAATTATTATTTCTCACTCTCTATCCCAGCAGATTGGCCCAGCTTCTCAGCAGACAGAACCCTAGAGCTTTCTACAGTTTGTAAGGAAACCTAGCTTGAGTTCTTGCATCATCAAAAGGCTAACTGAGTTCCTGAAATCTGGCAAGAAAATGTCTGTCTTCTTTGCACTTGAAAAGAGTGTGATTGAGTGTGGGTGGGAAGGCTGTGTTGAAAGGGAGAAGGAGGAAAGGCATATAAGAAATGTTTGTGTGGGGGTTGGGCTGGATGTTAGGACTAGAAATTGAAATTGGTTCCAAAATGAGCTCTAGGCCAATAGCTCAGAATCTGGAGTCAGGAATACCTGAGTACAAATCCTGTCCCAGACACTTATTAGACCCTGAGTTGTCACTTGACCTCTGACTCAGTTCCCTCTTCTATAAAAAGAGAAGGCTAAACACCTACCTCTCAGACCTGAGTTCAAACTCCAATTCAGACACTTACTACTTAAGTGATTTTGGTCAAGTCACTTAACTTCTCTCAGGATTAGTTTCCTCATTGTAAAATGGGGATAATAGCACCTTTCTCTGAGACCTGAGTTTGAATTCACCTCAGACACTTACAGCTAAATGATCCTGTGCAAATTGATGCCTGCCTCAGTTTCCTCGTCTGTAAAATGGGGATAATAATAACACCTACCTCCCAAGGTGTTTGTGAGGGTAAGATGTGGTAATAATAGTAAAGCACTTTATGAACCATAAATCACTACATAAATGCTATCATCATTATTATTATCGTTATTAAATAAGTCTATAATAACCTGTTTCCCCACATACTCCTCCTACAGATGAATTGCTGTGCAGTCATTTGGTGTTTTTTTTTTTTTTTGCTGTCTAGTTTTTACTTCTCTGTGCACTCCTGGATGCTTTGTATCTTTCGAATAGAAGGCAGCTCGAAAATGAAATTTCACCCAGAGTACATTTGCAGTAATTACATTCCCTTGTCTGTTACCAATACTGAAATGGCATCTACTCTGGGATTCCATTAAAGTCCAACAATCACAGCCAGGGTTGCTTAAAGTTCAAGTTTTCTGTTGAATGTACAGAATAGAAATATAGACTCTACCCCCAGCATCATCTTGGTGAAATAGAAAAAAATGTACCACCTGGAGTCAATATATGAGAGTGTTTCCCCACTTCCCTCAACCCCAGTTCACATAAATGACAAGATTCTCTAAGCCCTGATACTTTTGTGAGGTGAGAATGCTTATTTGACTGAGTTATAAAAAACAAAGGTAAATGAGGTATGAACAAATCCTGGATACCTGTATTGAACTAATACATCAAAGATGAAGGTGGAATGAAAATGGATGGTTACACAAGAAATGTCTTGTGGTTGTCTGAAGGGAACAAGTTCTCTGTGGGGCTTGGAGAGAAAAGCAAGCCATTTGGGAACATAGTATTCCAAAAACAGGCCTTTTTAGTGGCGGAGCGGCTCTAGCCAAGCTTTTTAGAGGGAATCACTTGGGAGAGGGAAGAGAAGAGTGTCTTCCTCCCCACCTTGGACCTCAGATGACCTTGTGAACTGAGGAAGGTCAGAAAATTTTGATTTCTCATTGTTGTTAGCAGTTATGAACACCAAATAGCAGTGGATTATGGTTATATATGAATGGGGAGATGAGCGAAACTAGACAGTCAGGAAAGGAAACTTCAAGAATCTCCAAGGGCACTTACCCTCAGATCCCAGAAAAGAGCTATAAACACCAAAGGGAACTTTCAGGAGAACTTCAAAAGGGGAGAAAAGGACTTCCAGAAAGCAGAAGTGATGTTTATCATGTGCCCTCTCCAAGATAGAGTCTATTCTCTTCAATGACCTTGTATTTGCAAGGGGAATGTGTGTCCCAGACCTTTTAGGAGATATTTCCTTATTAATTGGCCTTACTATTCCATTTCAGTAAGTTCCTCTTTCTAAAAGCTAATTAACTCTAGCTGGT
The DNA here is from genome assembly GCF_028583685.1 of Petaurus breviceps papuanus. Classification (NCBI taxonomy): domain Eukaryota; kingdom Metazoa; phylum Chordata; class Mammalia; order Diprotodontia; family Petauridae; genus Petaurus; species Petaurus breviceps. The sequence continues at coordinate 3,923,348 of NW_027187335.1, read as the reverse complement.
TAATTGATATTAACTAGTTGATTGACATTGGGCAACATGCTGGAAAGGTGCTCACAAGCAACATTAATAGAAAAAACCCATGACTCTTCAGAGCTATCCTTAGTCAAATGCTCTCTGGAGACCCAATCCACCAGTGCCTGTGAGGGTTCAGAGAGTAAACTCAGGGGGAGATTCAGAGGCATTTCAATTGCCATTTAGTCAAACTTTTTTTTCCCATTGAATTAATATCTGCTATGCAGGCTGGATTAGTTTTTCCTTAAAAGATAGTTTCTTAAGTAGAAAAGAACAATGTAGGAGGAGTTATTAACCTCTTAGGCTTCTGACTGGTGACCAGTATGGCCAACTGAGAGAAGTGATAATTTTTCTCTTATATTAATAGTCAATTATTGAATTATGTCAGATTGAAGGACATTGTTGATGGAAAAAATATTGCCGAAATCTCTCTCTCTCCCTCCTCCCGCATGCTTTGTGACCCTGGGTGGGAAACTCCATTCAACTGGACAACCTTACAAAGGATTTAATATAAAATGAATTCTGGTCCATTGTGTTCTACTCTGCCAGGTTGGAGTAGAGGTAAATCCTTTGTCTAGATTGCCCAAAGCTGTGGGTGGTCTGGCAGTGAACAAAGTGAAAATTAGAGTGATATCCCACAGTCCCTCATTAGGATGGGCCTATCTCTCATTATAATATTAATTCTTTCATTAATTGTTAACTAATTAATTAATAAGAGTTGGTTGCCATCTTCAGGAATACCTACTCTTCCAAGGGCATATAAGTTTTGAGGGAGTTCCATCAGAGGTCTTTGGCATTCAAGAGTTCCACTGACCCCTTTTATTAATTATCTAACATGATCAATAAAATGATTAATTACCCAGAAATTATGTCTCTTGAGCTTTTTGTATGTCACACAATACAGAGGTAGAGCATTACACCCAAATGAACCAGTGCTATATCCTTCTTTCTCTGCTATTGCAATGTTAACCTATTTTTTTTAACTGTTAGATTCTCTAGAGGTGTCTCATTGTATTTCAATCTTGAATCAGAATTATCAGCCAAACTGATACAGGATTATCCTGCCATAATCTTTAATTTTGTAGTTGAGGAAATTGAGGCCTAGAGAAATGAAATGACTTGTCCAAGGTCATAGGTTCTAAGTATCATAACCCAAATTTGATCCCAGGTCTTCAAAATCCATTTCTTTTTCTGTTGTACTGAGTCAGAGGATCTGGGTTCAAATTCTAGCTCTGCAACTTCCTACCTATGTGACCTTGGGCAAATCCACCTATAAAATGAGTGGGTTAGATATGATGGTTTTGAAGGCCCCTTCCAGTTCTAAAGCTATGATCATGAATCATCTTCCCCAGCCTCAGTTTCCTCAATTGGAAAATGAGGGGGGTCTGAATAGATGATCCTTAGAATTCTTTGTATGTTCCTATGAACTCAACCAAAGTCTGTGTTTAAAAAAGGTTGTTTCAAGGAGTTTGTTATCAGTCAGCTCAGTTTTTCATGTAATGAGACTATAAGTAGTGAGATGAAAGGATCAAGGATAGCAAAAGGAAAACAGCCCTTGAACTAGTGCCCAGCTGTGTGACAGACAGTAAACAGAACCACATGCCCACTTTGTATGAAAGGCAGCATGGTACCGTGTTTCCCTGATAATAAGACACTGTCTTATTAATTTTTTTGGACAGAAAAACACCAGAGGGCTTATTTTCAGGGGAGGGCTTATTTTAATGAACATTGACAGCAATTTTAATAAACAGGTAAATGTGAACAAAAAAATGTACCTTTATTCAATAAGCAAATCACTGGGGAAGAACAGGATGAGGCGCTCACTGCTGCAGCTTTGATTGGATGCAGCTCGGAGCACAGCGTGCATTTCACGGGGGTGGGGGGGACGGTGCATACAGAGGGTACCATAATGTAGCGTGTAGCGCAGGGGATCACCTTCACTACAGTAGCAATCTCAATAGGGCTTATTTTTGGGGAAGGGCTTATTTTAGAGGAATCTTACACAGTAAGGGGAGGGCTTATTTTGGGGATAGGTCTTATTATTGGGGAAACATGGTATAATGGAAAACCCATTGGACTTAGAGATGGAAGAGACCAGGAGTCAAGTCTTGCTTTGCTTTGGATGCTAGCTAGCTGTGTGTCTGTGGGCAAACTACTTAGCCTCTGTAAATCCCTGCTTATCTTTCTTCCTTCCTCCCTCCCTCCCTTCTTTCCTTCCTTCCTTCCTTCCTTCCTTCTTTCCTTCCTTCCTTCCTTCCTTCCTTCCTTCCTTTTGTCATTTCTCTCCCTCTCTCTCCCTCTTAGTTTTGAGTTCCAAATTCTTTCCCTCCTTGCAGCCCCTCCCCTATCCACGAGAAGGCAAACAATGTTCCTCTTCTTTAAAAAGGCAACAATAATGATGGTAATAACTCACAAAGTTGTTTTGTCTACTCCCATCCCAATTTGTAACTTATAGTTTTAGGTAGTTGCCTAGGGTTAGAGTGACTTGCTCAGGGTCACACAGCCAGGATATGTCTGAACAGGACTTGAGCCCAAGTCTTCCTCACTCTGTGGCCAAAGGATCACAAGACCCAGCAGGTGTTGTAAAGTTCAGATGAGATGATATATTGAAAGCTATTTCTAAATCTTTCAGTGCTATTTAAATGGCAGCTCTTATTACAATGGAAAGAGTTGTTTTTTCAGCACTCTGGGATAGAAAAAGCATAAATGATAGATAAAAAGTTGAAATTGAAGCCATGAAAGTTTAGTGGGCTTTCATCAGGGTATCCCTAAACCAATTGTAAGGGTAAGGAAATTTGATGATTTCCCTGCTCCTAATGGGCCTCACTTGGAGCCCAACAAGATAAGCTTAATTAGGGGAGGCTTGTTTTTCAGGAAGGCCCACCTTTTGTTACTCTGTAATTAGGCAGTGGGTCATGAAGGTTGTGATGTCCTCTGACACAAAAGAAGGCTATATGTACTCCCTGAGGTGAGGTTTTGCTTTGGGGCTCACTTATGGGAAGAGTTGTATGATTTGGCCAGATGAGACTCTGGGCAGCCATTGAGCCCCTGGGGCTGTGAAAACCCAGATCTTGGTGCTTCTCTCTTTGGTAACTAACACTTGCATGTATGTCATGGTCAGATAGCTAGAAGACCTGTCTGTTGGTCTCTTTAATTGTGTTATTTTCTGTCTGTAATTTTTGTTTGTATTTTCTGAAGTTCAGGGTGTTGACTTTTTCCCCTGAACTAAGTGACTGATATCTGTGTTTGATTAAAGTAAGATTGTTAACCTCTTTTGAGTTGCTTTCCTTTAGAAAGCAGATCAAAGAACTTGTGCTAGCAGCTATCCTGGGTATGCTAGTGTGCTTGCTGTTACACTAACCTTCCCATTGCTTTTTGAAGGCTAGTCAACTTGGTTGTTAAGAACAGTCAAGTTGTCCTTGATGGTAGGAGAGGAATCTTTTCCCTTATGTATAGTGGAAACTATATATTTTTATATGCATGAAACATGAATATGACCCAAGGAATCCTCTGCCTGTTGCATTTTGGGATCCTATCCCACTTGATCTTGGGTATGAATTTGGGATACCCCATTTTGGATTTGCTGCTCTAGAATTAAACCATAAAAGGGTAATGTATCTATGGGTTGCTGAGAGAGTAGCACCGCTCTCCCAAATCCCCAGGGGTTTAACTCATGTGTGCCTATTTGTAGGAGCAGGAAGGAACAAAGGAATTGACTTGAATGGGTCATATAGCTTGGGGGGTGGTTGTGAGCTGGATAGGAATGATGGGTAAAATGAGGTGGGATTGCTGTTGGTGAGAACTGAGTTTAAATTAAATGAACTCAGCTCTTGTTTGACAGCATATCTCTGAAGAGTCCTTGGATTCCAGTTTCAAGGAGCTACACATGGGAAAGCAGTATATCCCTTAAAGCTTCTCTCTCGAAGGAAACAAGCTAGAACAAACAAGATGATATGATGAATTCTTGACATCATCTGGAGTTCCAGTATCACTCACTCATAAAAAACCACTCCTACATCACTTAAGAGTAGAACATTTTGTGAACTTGTTCGTCATTAGAAGCCCACTTTTCACTAGCACTGCCAGTCATTTCCAAAGACTGAAAGTTCACACTTGGAATCAACAAACTGGTAGGAACATCCTTGCTTGTCTCTATTACTGAACTGTTTCATCTGTCCTGGAACTGAAAGTTTGAGACTTTCTTACATGATGTAGTGTGACTTGTCACTGAACCTATTCAAGTATTTATGATGGTTCAAGATGAGGCCCTAGAGAGAGAGAATATTGCTGCATGTCAGAGAAATGAAATGATCATCAATGTTCTTCATTACGCGGAGGCAGATAACTAGCGTCAGTGGAGTCAGTAGCACGTAAGGAAAAGCATTCTCTGCAGTGGTTTGTGGGCCAGTTTGAATGGAACAGCTCTTTTTCTAGGGTTATACTGATTTTCTGCTTTCGAATTCAAGTGTTCATATTCTCCAAGAGGAAATGCTCCCCTGGGAAAGTTTGGCATTCAAAATCTAACAGAGTTGAAGCCAGGAGCTTTAATAGTATTTCATATTGATCTTAATTGTTTACATGTCAATAAAATTTTGGATCATATGGTCAGTACTAGAATGGGAACTCAGAGGTCATCTAGTCATTTTATAGATGAGGAAACAGACTGAGAATGGTTAAGTGACATACCCAATGTCATATAGATAATAAATAGAAGAACCAATGCTCAAACCTTGAAATTAATAATTCATCTCCCACCTCTGTGCATTTGCCTGAGTCATCCTTTATCCTTATCTCTGCTTCTCAGAATCCTCATCTTTCTTCAAGGTTCAGTGAAGATGTCACCTGATCTGTCGATTATATAAATTTTCCTGTTAATATTCTCTTCTCTCCTCCAATTAGCTCATATTTACTTATCTGAACCCATGTTGTATATCCTCTAGTAGAATGTAAGTTTCATGAAGACAGGTACTTTTATTTTTGTTTTTCTATCCCCAGTGCCTATATTTCAGGGCCTGGCAGAGAGTCAGTACTTAATCAATGATGGATGGCAATCACTAAAGTATCCTAAATCCCCTAGCCCTAAAGATGGCTAGGGCCTAGAGAAGAGAGTCTAACAGTGAATGCTGGGACATGATAGGAAAAAGAGGCTTACAGAGAAACTTTCTGAGAAATCCAAGCCATTTAGTGTTCATCCACAATGATCAGGAGTCCCCAAAAGATATCTTTTAACTGGAAATTTCATTGTTAACCCATCAGCTAATAATTGCATTATTTACTCAGATAAGAAAAGAATAATTATATTATCTAGAACATCAATAATTATTGACATGTGGGCAGCTAGGTGGAGCAGTGAATAGACCACAGGCCCTAGAGTCAGGAGGACCTGAGTTCAAATCCAACCTCAGATACTTACCACAAAAACTAGCCATGTGACCTTGGGCAAGTCACTTAACCCCAATTCCCCTACCTTCCCCCCTTCAAAAAACCAAAAAATAAAATTATTGACATGAAAACATTAAGTGAAAGTTAGTTTCTCATGTCTTGGGATTGATTTTGACATTGAAAAGATTGTAGAGGAATACAATAGATTCCAGGTTACTAATTAGAATTCTCCAGAAGACATCTCCTTTTCTAGGGGAAGTAACTAATAAGCCTTGGTCAAGAATTCCTATTTACTTTCTTATTTCAAAAGAATGACGCTTTACTAGGTAGACTCCTTCTGGTTCTAACTCAAGCCTTGGGAGCAACAGCCATTGCATTGCCCTGCTTATCTGCAGTACACAGATTAAGGCATGATTGATCATTCCTGAAAATGAGTCTGCATGGAGTTTAAGGAATTTGCAGACAGGAGTCTTATCCTAGCTGTCACCACCATCATGCTTCATTACCCTCAAGGAAGTGGTCCTGCTGAAAGCATAGAACAAACTACCAAGGATGCCTAAAGGGAATTGTTGAAGGAAAGTGGCCAAGAAAACTCGCTCAATTTCTCATTTGTTAGTATGTTACCCTATGTATGACAATAAAAGTTAGACCTAGTGATTTGTTAATGGTGTAGGAATAGATGCAGAAGTTTTTTATTAATGGGACTTTAGTAATAATTTTAAGGCTTGTAAAAATGTAAATAAATGAAGTATATGTGAGGGAAGAGCTTAAAAAATGGGCAACATTCCTCAGTATCTCCTAATTATCTTGACACACGTTTGAGTGGTGTCTCAAGGCTAGACTTACGATGTCTCATAAGCCAGAGGATTTGCCAGACAGTTAAGAGGCATCCTAGATGATGCTCTATTTATATCACTGCTGTTCACTCATTTCAGTCACAAAAGGCAGTCTTTTTAGGAACTGTAGAGCCAGATTAAGGTGAGTTCCTAAGACTTTAATTCAGACCATGGGGTCTATGTCATACAAGGTCTATCAGCAGTAGGACTGGTGGAGCCCTCGTGAGTCACCTGTGAAAACTATTCTCGTACTGGATTAAAAATATCAGAGTCATCAGCTGTGGGGGCGCTGCCAACCACTTCTTGGGTGTATTGTAAATGTTTTTACTTAATGGGAAGATCTTTCCCATCCATTAATAGGCCCATGTGACCTTCTTGAGTCACATGGACACATGAGTCTGTGATGGGAGGAGCTTGCAGAGCAGGAAGGGGTGGAGTAGGAAAGGTGGAGCAGAGCCCAGAGGAAGTTAATCTGAGCAGTTAGAGCTGAGGGGGAGAGAGGAAGCAGACAGCAAGCTGTGAGTGTTTGTTTGTGGGAAGGCCTTAGCAGGGGGAAGGCTTGGGGTTGGGATTATCCTCTGCATTGTTATTGTATAAAGATTTCTTTGTTGCTATGATGGATTTGGCTTTCTGGTGTTGGGATTTAGCCTTCTGGTGTCTGAATAAATGTTTTGGTTCTGTCTTACATGTGGAAAGTCTGTTATACTTTGTGATTCAGAATTATGTTAGCTTATTCATAGCCACCATACGCACTGTGAATATTGCATTGGAGCTACATGGGGTTGTGTCTGCAGCAGCCTTATAGCTGCAAATCAGTGCTCCTAGTTGACAGCAACTTAGGTCTAATATCATTAAACTTTAATTAGCTCTGCATGTCTCTGTGTGTATGTATACATATACCTATATGCACATACAATAGAACTTCATTCTTTGTGGATTCCATATTCACAGATTCATATACTAGCTAAAATTTACAAATACAGGCATACCTTGGAGATATTACAAGTTCACTTCCAGACCACCACAAGAATATCACAACAAAATTAATATCACAGTACTGAGTCACACCATTCTTTGGTTTCCCACTGCATATAAAAGTTATGTTTACATTATACTGTAGTCTGTTATCTGTGCAATAGTGTTATAACTAAAAAACATTGTACACACCTTAATTAAAAATACTTTATTGCTAAAAAAAAGCTAGCCATCATCTACGCCTTCAGTGAGTCATAATCTTTTTGCTGGTAAAAGTTTTTATTGTAAAATAATTGCCTCAGTGTTGATGGCTGCTGACTGATCAGGGCGGTGATTACTGAGGGTTGAGGTGGTTGTGGCATTTCTTAAAATAAAACAGAAATAAAGTTTTCTGCATGGATTCACTCTTCTTTTCACTTTGAACACTTAGAGGCCATTATAGGGGTTATTAACTGGCCTAATTTCTATATTGTTGTGTCTCAGGTAATGCAGAGGCCTGAGGAGAGGGAGATGTGGTTGGTGGAGCAGAGAGAACACATATAATATGTATCAATTAAGTTCACTGTCTTATATAGGTGTGATTTGTGGCACCCCAAAGCAATTATAATAGTAATACCAAAGATCACTGATAACTGATCACCATAACAGATACAATAATAATGAGAGAGTCTGAAATATTGTGAGAATTATTAAAATGTCACACAGACACATGATATGAGCAGAAGCTGTTGGAAAAATGGTACCAATAGACTTCCTCAAAGCAGGGCTGCCACAAACCTTCAGTTTGTAAAAATGCAGTATCTGTGAAGCCGATAAAGTGAAGCACAGCGAAAGGAGGTGTGCCTCTATTCCTCCACTCTTGATAGTTTTCTGATCATGTGTGGACATGGGCAGAGTGACAAAAAATTTGAGTCACCCACTGTGAATGTTCACAATTAAGGTTGAAAAAGGTGATCTTCATTAATCTTGTTTCAGCTCTCATACTATAAACAAGTGCCTTTTCGCTGTCTACTTAGTACAGCATTTTCTCCATTTTTCTCGGTGATTTTGCTTTTAAAATGGCCCCCAAGTGTACTGTTGAAATGCTGTCTAGTGTTCCAAGGTGCAAGAAGTCTGTGATATTACTTATCGAGAAAATATGTATGTTAGACAAACTTTGTTTGGGCATGAGTTATATTGCTGCTGGCTGTGAGCTCAATGTTAATAAATCAGTAGTATGGTGCATCCAGAAAAAGGAAGAGGTAATTTGCTTCACATGAGGCCACTTTGGATAGCCTGTGACCAGAGGCTCTCAGGAACCTAACCTTGTATTTCCTCTAGGAGCAGTGGTTTGGCTAGGTGGTGCAGTGGATAAAGCACAGGGCCTGGAGTCAGAAAGACCTGAATTCAAATGTGAAGTCAGATACTTCCTAGCTGTGTGACCCCAGGCAAGTCACTTAACCCTCTTTGCCTCAGTTTCCTTATCTGTAAAATAAGCTGGAGAAGGAAATGGCAAACCCTTCTAGTATCTTTGCCAAGAAATCCCAAACATGGTGTCACAAAGTCAGACACGATCAAATAACAACAATTCATTGTTTGTGATGGTATTATAGAACTTAACTACTGTGAATGACAAGAATCAACATATGTGTATTTTATGCATATGTATATATACACATATGCACACATATACACATACATATAAATATACATACACACATACATATATGCACAGACACAGACACACACACATACACCAAGGGTGGGGAACCTGCAGCCTTGAGGTTGACTGAATCCAAACTTCACAGAACAAATCCCCTTAATAAAAAGATTTGTTCTGTAAAACCTAGACTCAGTCAAAAGGCCACACGCAAGGACCTAGAAGGCCACATGTGGCCTTGAGGCTGCAGGTTCCCCATCCCTGCTAAACTATACAAACTACTTTAGAAATATACCTACAAATGTTTAATTTCATTTATCTATCTATCTATCTATCTATCTATCTATCTATCTATCTATCTATATTTCTATTTATCTATCTAATATATATGTACATACACATCTATGAAGATGTATGTGTGCATGTGTAAATGTATACAAACATATGCACATCCATATAAAGGTATGAGACTCTTAAAGCTTAAAACTTCACTAAGACTTTTGGGACACCATGTATTTTGCTATCTACAATCCTATCTGTATGTCTTTGTCTTGATTAAGTCTGTGTCTATTCTGTGTCTAGAGCTGTATAGCCTCTATCTATATCATTTCCATCTCTATTCATATTCCTTTATTTCTACTCTTTTTGAGAATGGATCTGAAGCAGGGGACAGAAGGGTGGGTCTCCAGGAACTGTGAGTTCAGTTTAATTCAGTTCAATTTAATTTAAGTGCCTTCTTTGTGCAGACTCTGTACTAATTCCTGGAGACACAAGGACAAAATGAAAACAGTCTTTCCCCTCAAGAGACTAACATTATTAAGGGGGGAAGGGGAGGGACAAAATGTTACAAAAATTAAACATAAGCAATCATTTTGTGAGGGTGGGCACTGACATCTAGAGGAATCAGACTGGGCTTCTCAGAGGAGGCGACAGCAGCTGAGCTTTGAGGCTAGCTCTTCTGTGAGGATAAAGGTGAGGTGATAATGCCTTCCAGGCAGGGGGGACATCCTATAAGAAAGTATGAGATGGCGAGTGGAAAGTCATATATGGGGAAGTACAAGTAGGTCAGTTTTACAGGAACACAGAGTGCTTGAAGGAGAATAATAGTCAATAATCCTGGAAAAGTAGGTTGGAGCCAAGTTGTAAAGGGCTTTAATAGCCAAACAGAAGAATTTCTATTTTATCTTAGAAACAAGAGGGAGTTGGGGCAGCCAGGTGGTGCAGTGAGTAAGAGCACTGGCCCCCGGCATCAGAAGACCCGGGATTGATTCCGGCCTCAGATACTTGGCACCCACACAAAAATAACTGGCCGTGTTACCTTGAGCAAGTTGCTTAATCCCAATTGCTTTAAAAAAAAAAAAGAAACAAGAGGGAGCTATCAGAGTTTCTTGATCAGGGAAGTGATGTGTCAGGCCTGTGATTCAGAGATATTACTTAGCTGTGAGAAATATGGATGGGAACAGGAGTAAATTAGAGGCAGAGAGACCAATTAGTCAATATGATGAGGGTCTGAACGAGGGTAGTGACTTTGTGGAATAGAGAGAAAGGAATGTATACAAGATCTATTATGAACGTAGAATTAAAAGGCTTCTAATGTCTTTGCAGACCCTTAGAAGTATGTGTATGTGCATGCAGGGAGGTGCAGAGCTCAGATGAAGAGAGAGTAGGTAATAGCAGAACTTGGCACCTACCTCAGCACCCACCTCCCTGTAGCAGCAAGCATCCCAGCATCCCCAGTTGGTGGATGCCAACACAAATTCCTAGATCTGCTTTTCTTTTCTTTTCTTTTTTTTTTTAAGCAATCGGGGTTAAGTAAATTGCTCAAGGTTACACGGCTAGGTGTTTCTGAGTGGGTGCTAAGTGTCTGAGCCCAGGATCCGATCCCCAGGTCATCCTGACACTAGAGCCGGTGCTCTTACTTGCTGTGCTACCTGGCTGCCCCTAGATCTGCTTTTCTAAAGGAAAGCAACTAAAAATGGGTTAGCAATCTTGCTTTAATCAATCAAACATATCATTTATCTAGTTCAGGGGAAAAAGTCAGCACCCTGAACTTCAGAGTATACAGACGGAAGTTATAAGCAGAAGTTACAAGAAGACAGAGAAACAAATCAAGCAGACAGACCTCCAACTCTCTGACCATTACATCCATACTTGGTCACAGTTACCAGAGAGGGAAGCACCACCATCTGGGTTTTCAAAGCCGGGGGCTCAATGGCTACGCAGAGTCTCATCTGGTCAAATCACATAACACTTCTCAAAGTAAGCCCCAAAACAAAGCCTCACATCAGGGTTTATATAGCCTTCTTCTGGCTCAGAGAATGTCACAACCCTCTTGACCCACTGCCCAATCACAGACCACCAAGGTGTGGGCATTCCTGAAAACCAAACCTCCCACCACAGTCTCCAGATGCACTTAAGCCTATCAAAGGGCCTAGGGGTAGGGAAGATCTTAAATTCCCATTCCCATAACACTCCCAGGATTGTATTGAGGATCAAATGAAATAATATTTATAAAGCACCTAGCACAGTACCTGGAACATAGTAGGTACTTAATAAATTCTTGTTCAATTCCCTTCTCCCTTCCACACTTTTCCTTGTCAAATGGCTGATACAAATGAATCAAGCTAATTCAGGTCAGCCAAGGTAGAAGAACGGTATTGTTATGGGGGCACGGAGGAGGAAAAAACATGATTAGCTGTAGCAGGAACACGATTGCAAATCTTAAATAACAAGTTAAGGAATAGGGGGTTGGAGTTGTAAGGAAGAGTACTCTGAAGCTGAGTGTGCAAGACTGGTGAGTCTTAGCAGAGCATGGGAGAGCTCTGGTTATCCCTTAATCCCCGAGTTCGGGTTAGAGTGGCGGCCGCCATAGGAGACACTGGGAAAACATGGAAAAGAGGGGAGTATTGGACACTCAGGAAAGAGGGGTATGAACAAAGAGCTAGAGACGATGGAAGTTGGGTGCCAAACAACAAAGAGAGAAGGAAGAAAGAGTGAAGTTTTTAGGTTTATTGGTTTTAAGAAGTAAAGATCTTAGGTACTGTTTACATTTTCCAGACTCAGAAAATTTGGTACAAGTCTGAAGAATGGTGGTTGGGAAATACTGGGTTATGGGATACAGCAATACATAGAAGTCAGTTTATATCCCTGAATGCTTATGTTAATGAGAATCACTGAATTTTTTTACAATTTTTAAAAACGTGTTGTTTAGTCCTTTTTCAGTTGTGGCCAACTCTTTGTGATCCCATTTGAAATTTTTCTTGGTAAGGATACTGGAATGGTTTGCCGTTTTCTTCTTCAGCTCATTTTACAGATGAGGAAACTTATGGAAACAGGGTTAAGTGACTTGCCCAAGGTCACACAGCTAGGAAGTATCTGAGGCTGGATTTGAACTGAAGAAGAGGGGTCTTCCTGACTTTGGTCCTGGCACTCTTTGCATTGTGCGATCTAGCTGCCCCTCTCAATGGGTTAGTTATTTTAAAATAATCTTTATAAGAATCTTTCTCAAATATGAGAAATTAAAAATGTAGATCCTTCAAATCAAGGCGGGGGGGAACCTGCGGCCTTGAGGCCACCTGTGGTGCTCTAGGACCTCAAGTGTGGCCCTTTGATTTAATCCAAACTTCACAGACATTTGTGGCCTGGAGGCTGCAGGTTCCCCACCCCTGCAATAGTGAAATTCACTAATTCACTTTTCCCCTCCCCCATTTTGTTCAGGCCACCACATGGCTCTACGAATGGTTACTTTATTAGTATAGTTGGAAATTGAGAAGAGACAGCCTTCTTTTTTGTTTTTCCATCAGTGATTTTCTCTTTGCTTTGGTCTTTTTGTTTTGCCAAATTAACTTAGTTTCTGTTTTGTTCAATTCTGTTTTAAATATTCTGCCAACTTGTGAAATGTTCATGGGAAACACAGAGAAGTTGGATTGTTTCTAAGTAACAGTTGTGCTTACATTCAACTTATCCACTTAAGACCAAATTATTGTTTTTAATGTGCTCGTATTCCTAATATTTTGTAATGTGTTTGGAGACTGCCCTATAAATTTCTTCAGCATTCTGAGGTATGCAGAATCCCAGATATTTAAAAAGATTTTTCTTCTATGTTAAAGATTTTTTTGTCTTGTAACTTATTTTTCTGTTAAAAAATAGATACTTGAATTTTGTTCTCTGTAATCCTATACTTTTGATTTTTCATTCATTTTTAATAGACTCATCTAGAATTCCCACTGCTAAATTAAATAGTAATGGAGACAAGGCATGACTGTCTGGTTCCTGCTTTTTTAGTGGAATTTTGAATCAATTTCCACATTTGTTCATATCACAAATGAAATATTTTTGTATATTATTTTAATAAAATTCAGAAATGTATTATGTTTCTAAAGCTTTTGAATATGCTAGGTTTTTCAAATGCTTTTCTGTTGCCTAGTGCTATTTTATTTTATTTTTCTTGTCAGCAAGGACCCCATTACTGACTCCACATTAGTGTAGAATGATGAAAAATAAACCCCCCAAATTTAATGTCTTTTTCAACTCTGATATGAAGGATGGGCTTTCCCCACTTAGAGAAATACTGTCCAAGGTCTGACAAAACACCCCAGTTATTCCATAATTGATTTATCTAAAGCAACTGGGTAGCATTATTTCAATAGTCTAAGGTTGTCAGTGACCTATACTAATTATCAAATTGGGCAGATGTCTTTCTTGGTACTATCTCAAGTTGGGACTGTGTCTTTAGTCATTCTTTAGGTTATCATTCCCCTAAGGCAGTCTGGGGATGGGAGGAAGAAAGGAAAATCCTCCAACTGGGTACATAAATTAAAGGAGGATATTTATTTTCCTGTCTCAGGAATCATATATCCAGTTCATTTAATAACTGTTACAAATTATTCAGTTATGGAATAAAAAGGAGTCATACTAAGACATGGCCCTGTTTGACACCATTAAAGACTGATATTGTACCTATCATGAAACTGTCTCAGCCCATATTGGTAATGGTATTTTTTTCATCTTTAACATAGGTTACAAAGAAACATTCATGGCCGAGGGTCTATGTGGAGGTGATACAGTTTGGAGCAAAGAGGATCCCTTCTATTGAACCAAAGGCTAATGTTGAAAATAGTCTCAGGTTGTTCTTGGCTATTTTGGGGTGTTAGAACATAGTACACTAGGGATGGGCAGTGGAAAACTTGTGCCTGGAGCCTTCCATCTTCTCTTACTATTGTGCAAAAACCTTGTCTTATAATTTGTTGAGGAGAAACTGGAATAGGGTGATTGTTGTTTTCAATGTTTCATTGATACCCTGTGTTTTCACATCCAGGAAATATACTCTCCTTTCACATACCAAAAATGACTCTCTCTTATGTAAGTCAGGGCTCAAGCCTAGGCATTTGTGCAAGGCTTTCCTCATTAGTGGAGAGGGTGATGCCTGACCATTCTGTACCTTCAGGAGAGGTGGAGTTAGTGAGAACCAAGAAAGGGGTAGTATGTCCTCTCTCTTTTTTTTTTGGAGGGGGGAGACAGGGCAATTGGGGTTAAGTGACTTGCCCAAAGTCACATGGCTAGTAAGTGTGAAGTGTCTGAGGCCAGATTTGAAGTCCTTATTCCAGGGCCAGTGCAGTGAATACACTGCGCCACCTAGCCGTCCCCGAGTATGTCTTGAAGCCAAATGCTAGTAGAGTGACTCTTATCTTCCAAGTTCTCTTCAATTCTACCCTTCATGTAGGTGCAAAGTGATGAGCTATCATTCTCTCTAGTGATGAAGAGTCTTATGTAAAAACTTAGGCTCAAGTCCAGGTTACATTTATAGCAAAGAAAACCAGTGAAGAACCAAAGAAACCAACTGATGATGATGGCATCCAAGAGTGTAGGCCATATACACATTGTGTTCATAATCTCCTACCTCTCTGTTGCAAGGAGTGAGATGCTTACCCCCATTTTTTCCAAGGTTCAGCTTTATTCCAGTGCCCATTGTATTTTCTTCATTTTAGTCATTGTGTTTATTCTTCTCCAAGTAGAGCTCAGTTCATTCTGTACCACTCCATGCCAGTTTTCCCAATATTTCATTCATATGCCACATTTTCAAAACCATTTTCAATCTGATGGGATTCTGTTTTCTTTCCCATTTTTTTGTTACCAAAAAAGATGTTTCTATGAATAATTTGGTGTGTATGGATCCTTTTCTGCCTACTAGTAGAATTTCTGGCTTAAACATGCCATATAATTTTCAGGAAATGTTTTTATGAAACTTACCTTTCCATACTCATTTATTGTATATTGCTTCCACCCCCAAAATCTACTTTCCATTTAAGGTAATTTTATTATACGTGAAGTTTCATCTCCCAGCTCATGCATTTGTATGGACTCTCTGATGTTCCTTAATAGCTCTGATATTGCCTTCTGCAGAAGGCTTTTCCTGATTACCCTAGTCATTTAATGGTCTCATCTACAAAATTAATTACTTTTATTTATTCTTGAATATATTACAAGGGTTTTTTTGGGGGGTATGAGTAAGAGGTGAATTGTTTGTAGAAGGTTCAGAATAACAACTCTGTGGGTAGCTTAAATTGTTTTCCACTTGTAGAGTTTCCTTAATGACATGGCTGGTTATTTTACATGTGTGTGCATGTGCATGTGTGTATGTGTGTGTACATAAATTTCTATTAAGCCAAGCTTGCCAGTTCTCTGCTTTCCCAGGTAAGGGATAGTCAAAGCTGCTTTCTCCCTTATATTAGCTGTCATGTAATTGAAGGAGAAACTTTACAGAATAGTTTGAATGTAGTGCTATTAGATCATTAGATCTTACTCAGGGCTGGTTAATCAAGGAAGTGGGTAGATCCTCATTCTTGTGTCAATTCTATCTCTAATCTCATTGTTTCAGATGTATGTGGGTTTTATTTATTTATTTTTTTTAGCAATATCAAAGAGCAAAATGAATTCAAGATGGAAACGATCACTTTCAGCATAATGGAGAATATCCAGCTTTAAGGTTCAGATAAAGAATGATGGACCAGTTATTACAAAGTCAATAATTATTATATTCCTTGTTTAGAAATACACTGTGTATATGTACATCCTCACAATGAGTTACAATGAGAAATATGTTTGGCCACATCTTTTGAACTGGCATTTGGGAAGCTTGATTAGCAGTCATCCAGAGCCTTGGATAATCATAGGCTGCTAAATGGAAGCAACACAGTGAGGCAAACTCTTCCAGGTTCCCATCAAAATATCATATTCTTCCATCACTCCTTTTCATCTTTTATGGGAATGATATAAATGCTTTTGGGTTTCCCAAAATATTATTGTGAGGAATTATTCCTAAGGAGCTGAGGAATATGTGTATGTATACATACATGTGTATGTGTATATTTAATATATACAGCATACATATACACACATGTGTATAACATATGGACTCATGTAGGTACACATATGTATGTGTGTACATATAATGGCATAGGTAGAGACCAAGGCATATGTGTATGTATGCATACAGATTATATATACATGTTATACATATGCATCTATGTATATGTATACACACCATATATAATCTATACCTAACATGCTTATACATGTTTTTAATGGGTTTTGTTTCTCTTGCCTTCTCAAGAAGAGGGAGGGAGGGTGTGGATCTGAAAATAAAATAAAATGGAATTTTAAAAAATCTCATAGCTCTGGGACTGACTCTATATGGAAAGTCAGAGTGGAAAAGTGAATGTGTTAACTTTGGAGCTGGAAGATTTGTGTTCAAATCCTGGATCTTCCATTATTTGCTGTGTGACTTTGGGCAAGTTACTTCACCTTTCTGGTCTTCAGTTTTCTCATCTGAAGAGGAGAGAGTTGAACTCAATGCACTCAGTGGTACCTTCTAGATCATAATCTATGATCGCCAGTAAATAGTGATTTCATTCCTATTTCCAACTCAAAGGTGTCCGCCTTTAATAATTCTCTAACAGAGTTCCCTAACAGTTCAGAACTTTTGATCTCTAGCAACTCATCCATGTTCTGTTTCTCTGTTGTTTCCTGGTCTTAAAGCCCCTAACTCCTCTGGGACTCTAATAGTTGTTTCAGACTCCCTCCAGAAATTTTCATAATTTTCCCCTCCCTGAGAGTTTAACAAACAGAGTTAAATGCCTCTGTTGTCTCTTATCAAAACAATATTGGTCTTTTTTTTGCTTTTTTTTTTTTTTTTTGCAGAAGGGAAGGCAGGGCAACCAGGGTTAAATGACTTGCCCAAGGTCATATGGCTAGTAAGTGTTAAGAGCCGGATTTGAACTCAAGTCCTCCCGACTCCAGGGCCAGTGCTTTATTCATTGCGCCACCTAGCCACCCCAACCATATTGAACTATTGCATACCCAAAACTCAATTATATTCAACCGTCCCTTTGGCCTCAGTCAGACTAGGTATATCTCTCATATACACATATAAAATTTGGGGAGGGTATTTTTTTTAACTAAAGGCAAAATTCATTGTTATCCTCTAGTTTAGGCATTCAAACTCTTTGGGTTGATATGGACTACGTTTGATCCCCAAGAGATTCAGCATTTTCTTTGACTCTTTGCCCTCACCTTAGAATAAACAAACTTCAAGGAAATCTCAATAACAACAATGAAAACTTAGTTATAGTTCATTTCTAGTGTCCCTAGCAGAAGTTATCTTCCCACAAAAGTACTCAATGCATTAATCCTGGAAAGGAAATAGTGTCTCTCCCCTCAACAACATTCAATGAATAATAAGGACATCTCATTAGGGACAGTCTTTTTTTTTTATTTTGAAGCAATCGGGGTTAAGTAACTTGCTCAAGGTTACACGGCCAGTTATTTCTGGGTGTGGTGCTAAGTCTCTGAGCCCGGATTTGAACCCCAGGTCATCCCAATACTGGAGCTGGTGCTCTTACTCACTGTGCTACCTGGCTGCCTCAGGGACAGTCTTTATTTCTTCCACTACAAAAAATGCGTAACATTCAAAGGACTCTGAGTCTAATGAGCAAATTCAGAAACACTCAAATAGCTCATTAGATTCATTATATTTTCATAGCTTGATCAGAAAGACCATGAAGGGTACAGCTCTAGTCTTACCAGAGTCCAGGGTCTCAGTCAAAGGAACGTGTCAGTAGCTCAAATCTCTGAAAGTCAATTTGTACATAAGGTGCTAGGGCAAATTCCCTTCCACCCCCCACCTTGGGAAATACCTTTCAACCTTCAATGGGGGGGGGGTTGTGTGAGGGATTTTGTTTCCTACTAGTTCCATTGACACAGTGTTGCAATGTACCAATAAGGTATTAACATTGGACCTTTTATGAACTGGAAGGAGTACCCCACTGATTAATGGAAAATGTCCATTCTTGTGTAGTATTCCTTAAAAGACAGTTTGATAGCCAGTTTGAACTTAGTGTTAACAGAAGCCTGCAGTGGGGGAAGTACCTGGTACCCTGAGGGAACTGATTAGGATGGGGAGAGGGGCCTTGTCTCTTTTCTCTCTTACTGTCAGCTATGATGTCTAGCTTGGAGATTCTCATTCAAAAGGAGATACCCCATCCAGCTGCTGGAGAGCCAGACTGAGAGAAAAGGCTAATCCTCTGCTCTTCTTCCTCTAGCCTAGGTTGTGAACCTTGACCCAGAGAGAGAAGAGCTGAGAGATTTCAGCCAGTCTCTGCTCTTCATGTAAGATCACAGAAATTACCCCTCAGAGCTTGAATATCTGAGCTTGAAGCTAGAGGAGAAGGCCTCAAATATCTAGAATAGAAAATTTCCAAGTAAAAAAGCCAGAAAACTTTCCTTATGAAAAGTAAGCCCCACCTAGCATTGACACAACCTGTCTAGCATACAAACTATACCCAGTGGGGAGTGTGTAAACTTTATCAGAAATAGAAAGACTTTGAAACCCAGCTGTACTAGTGTTTTGAGTTGCCTTGGTTACATCAATTTCCTATGTGTGTGCCTTTCTTCTACATGTGTCCAATTTCCTATATGTACTATACCTTAAAATTACAACCAATATTCTCACACATATTGCATATATTTTGTAGGAGAGTTTGCCCCAGGTTTCTGGGTAGGACTGTTTCATAACTAGTGTTCTTAATATGATAAAGTATGCTAAAATAATGCCATTTTAGGATGCCTTTGGGAACAGTTGATTGTGACTATTTACTGACTGACTGTTAATGGGAAGCACACTGATGGGTGCTCCTAAACTAAGGTCTTAGAAAAACATGCCCTCAGACTATCCTAGAACCTGTGGGGATTATCTTGGGGACTCAATTCACCAGTGTGACCACAGTTAGGAGAAATATGCTGGAGGGGATATCTAACAGCAAAGCTTTTTTCCTAGAAGGAGATATACATCTCATTTGGTAGTTTTTCATCTCAAATTGACTCTCCACCTACTTTATAGGATGTCCTATTCCGTGTGAATATTTCAGTACTAATGTGTGAGGGGGGAGAAGAAGGAAATCCACCTTCACCCCCTCCGCCCCCATCAATTCCCCCTCAGAGGGCCAGGTTGTGCCTCCATTGTAGATTCTACTAGAATTAAAGTTGAAATGATTTCTCAAATTATCTTTTAAGGATCAGTGGTGCATGGCTATCTCCATCAGCTAATTGTATTGTCTCTTTCAGTTCACCCAGAGAAAGGAAGGTATTTATATTTCTTAAGGAGATCATTAGATATTAACACCTTGTCATCTGTGATTAATTGAGTTGAGGAGAAACCAAATCTCATTCTCCCTTGCAAAACAAAGGGCTGTATTCTGTAAACTCACTGAATTTAGCTAATCAAATTGATCTGGTGACTCCCCTGAATGTTCCTACTAAACCAGGTCCAGGTCAGCAACTGTGAGCTATTTAAAGAATGTTTTTATAGGCATCTCATGTTGGATCCTTACAACAACCCCAGGGAGGCAAGTAATGCATGTATCATTTCTAATTTTACAGATAAATAAACTCAGGTTCCAAATGATTGTCACGCATTTAAAGTCACATGACTAGTAAATCTGAATGTAGGTTTTCCGACTGCTATTTCTATAACATTGTACATGATGAGAAGGAAAGGATATAGGGCAACATCTGTATAGTTATTCCTAAAGAGATCCTTGTGCATTTTTTTGCCTTTTGTGTATTTTTTTGGTATACCTTGTGCATGTTACCAAAAAAAAATTCTCTCCTAAAAAGACCCTCCTGTACCTTTTATGTAGGATGCTAATTCAGTCATCTGTGACACAAAAAATTCCAAAGAGAAGATACTGCAAAAAAATTTAGATTTGAGGACAGTTTGTTTTTCTGGCAAGTTAGCCTTCCCAGTCTGTGCTTGGCCCAGCTTGGTATTAAAAAGCATTTGTAAACCCGGGCTACTCCCTTCTTTACTCTCCTTTCCTTTCCAAGACTCTATCTAGTTCCCTTAAAATTGTACTCCTAAAATGACCCTTAGGAGCTGGGAAAGGGGGGAAGTACAGAATTGAGTGTTGGAGTTGAAATTTGCTGTGTACTCAAGGAGAGTGCTCCTTTACTGTGGGCTGCTCCATCCCCAGCTTATTGCTGTGATCCTGGTGACCTGTGCTATTCCAGGCTTTCCCAGAAACATATTGAGCAATGTAACAACAAGCAGGTGCCCTTGTCCAAGGTATACATTTAATTTGGGATGAGGAACTAATGCAGAAAGGCCCTGAGCATCTTCTCCTGTATAGATTTAATTTTTCCAATTCTTTTCTTTCAATATATTGCTAAATTAATTATTAATTATTAACATCTATATTTATTAATATACTTAAATGTATAATTTTATTTATAGTCAGTTTCTAAATAACTGTTATATAAAATTTGTTAATAATTTAAATGAATAAATTCAATACCACTTGAGGAGCACAAGGTATTTGGCTAATATAGCTTTCTTTCCTTTGATGCCAAATTATGTCTCTTTCTCATTCTGTTTTGATGACTAGCCATAGATGTGCTTGGAGAAAATTAGGGAGATCCTTGTAGCTTGGGAGAGAAGTGAGTGAAAACCCTATTGGCTCTGGGTGTCTGTGACTGAAAGCATGGAATGTAGAGATATTCCAACTGTTGTGGAGCATTATAATGAAAGAAGGAAGGAAGCAAAGAAGGAAAAAAGTGTTTAGTGAGCTCTTACTATGAGTCAAGCCCTACACACTTTACAAATATTATCTTATTTTATCTTCATAGCAACTTTGGGTGATAGGTGCTATTATAATCCCCATTCTGAAGATGAAGAAACTGAGTCAAATTGAGATTAAAAAAAAAAATATACATCGTGTATAGGGTCACACAGCTAGTAAGCATCTGAGCCTGAATCTGAACTCAGTTTTCCATACTCCAGGCTCACTGCTCAATCTGTTGTGCTACCTGCCTCTAGGAGAACAAACAGGAGACAAGAGAGAGCAGTTATATGTGGAAGCAAGGGTACTAACATAGACTTCCAAAAACAGAATTTGATAGGGATAGCAAAGAAACATGTAGATGGATGCAGAGACATAAGGAGGTACACATACTGAACGAGATACTGAAAGACGTATCTAAAGATATACACACATACACAAAGATTCCGAATGAAGTTGAGATTACAAAAAAAAAAAAAAAAAACCAGAGAGATAAATGCCAGGAAACAGAGAGAGACATGAAGGGACAGAGAACCAGAAATACCCAGAGACACAGAGTTAAGTACATGAAGAGACAATGAGTCTGGGAAACCAGAAGCAGAGCCAGTCACATAGATCTAGGGAGTAGCAGGAACACTGTAAGGCACAGAGAAATAACTACCCAGTGAGACAAGATGAGAAAGTGACACCCAAGAGACAATATCAGAGATGCTGAGAAACTCAGAGAGACAGATGCATAGAAGCAAGGATACCAGACAGACAGATACACAAACATATAGACACACACAGAAGAAACATAGTGGTAGGGACAGTGAGAGACTTGGAGAGAGAGAGAGACAGAGACAAAGAGAGACAGAGAAAGAGGGACTCCTGAAGAATAAACTACTCTCTACAGTGTTCATTTCACAA
Organism: Petaurus breviceps papuanus; assembly: GCF_028583685.1. NCBI lineage: Eukaryota > Metazoa > Chordata > Mammalia > Diprotodontia > Petauridae > Petaurus > Petaurus breviceps. The sequence goes on along the minus strand of NW_027187335.1, from coordinate 3,901,482 downwards.
TGAAGGGAGACTTCCTGGCTTTGGATTTTCCACATAAACACAGCAATGCTGGATAGCATTAATAGGTCCCTGACTGATACATGAGAGCAGGATCTGTCCAAATCCACCAGCCATTGACGTCACAGATGCAGTGGCTCAATGCACTCATTCTCGCTCCCCCTCCCCATTTATATGTTTGACCCTAACCTTTAACAGATGTTCAATTCTTCTTATTTCCAAGAGGGGAATTGCAGTGGCTGAGCTTTGTGTCCTCTCTGGATTGAATGCTGTAGCACAAACAAAATGTGAAGTTACAGAACTCTGGAGCGGGACTCCTGCAATAAAAGCTTTCTGGGTTGCTTTGGCAGTGTTTCTCATCATAATCCACCCCTTTTCCCCAAAGAACAGATTTTAATAGACCTTGGCTCACCTGTCAGAGACAACAATGAGTGCAGATTTGGGGATATCCTGGCTCACTTTATGACTTTTATATTCAGGATTTCATGTAGACTTCACAGAAGCACAATTTTCCTTTATTACCAGACAAAATGTTTCACTAAACTATATTCACTCCTTCAGTTCTACCTTGAGCCATGGATTTTTCCTTAGTCTCAGGGAGTGCCTCTCTTTATCCTTCAGGACTGACAGGAGCACCAGATAATGGGCGTGAGTGATACAAAGCCAACCAGAAGCATAGCACAACAATAAGGGAGGCAATGGGTCTTGTTGACAAACGGGATGCTCCATGTTGCTTTTCAGAATGAGGAAGACCTCTTAGGATAAGGAGAGGTTACAGACTGGACTGTGATTTGATTAGTATAGAGAACTCCCAGAAAATTCCCTCAGATGATTTAAAATGCTGATGGATAAAAAAAACAAAACAAAACAATCTTATAGCAACTCTCTTTGTGGTCTCTTTCCCACACAGTGGCCATCTTTATGGAGGTAGTGGGAGAGAGAAGGAAAAAAAAGAAATATACATTATCATGTTGTTGTATATTTGAAAGGGATAGTAAGTTGTGCATAGAAGATTTGCAGTTTCATGTGCAATCATCTTTTTATTGCCCTATGTTATGGAAATGTTTGTTTTATTCCATAAATTAAAAATAAAATAAATTTAAAACAGTACCTGCCTTCAAGAGGCTTACATTCTGCTAGGTGGATAGTTTACAACATATACACATAGTTTTAAGAAAGTAAGTAAATGCAAAATGATTTGAGGAGAGAGGGGAGTGAACAACAAAATTTGGGATCCTTAGGAAGGGCTTGAGGAAGAGGAGGTAGCTGAGCTGATCCTTGAAAGGTGCTAAGGATTATGCAAGGTAGAAGTGAGGAGTGAGAGTGTCCAGGCATAGGGGATCAATCTAAGCAAAGGCATAGAATCAGGAGTTGGCAATTGGCCAGTAGGACTACAATATAGACTATATAAAGAAGAGTCATGTGAATAGTTCTGGAAAGGGAGGCTATGGGCAAATGTTGGAGGGCTTTAAAAAAGTCAGCTGAGGAGTTTGCAGATGGCATTTGAGTTGGAAGATTAATTAATCCCAGAGAAACAGGGATTCCCACAAATAATTTTGGCATTGTAGTAAATTGATCAAACTTGTGGTTCAAGAAAATTTGTTTGGCTGTTTGGGTAATTAATATATCCTCAGGCTTCTCTTATAGTACAGTGTCCCTTTTCGGTATTTGAGGTATGCTTAAATTTGTAGAAACAGGATTTTACAATGCACCATCTTTTTTATTCTTTATTTTAGAAGTCCTTCTCTGATCCATATCCCCCCCCCCATAATTTTTGTCATTCACTTGTGTTTTAGTCATGTCCTGTGACTATCATTAGTCATGTCCTGTGACTATCAGTCTTCATGACCTCTTTTTCATGGCAAAGAAATTGGAGTGGTTTGCCATTTTCTTATCCAGCTCATTTTATAAATGGGGAAACCGAGGCAAAAAGGGTTAAGTGACTTGCCCAGGGTCACACAGCTAATAAATGTCTAAGACTGGATTTGAACTCAGGAATATGAGTCTTCCTTACTCTAAGCCTGAAACTCTGTCTGCTGTGCCACCTAGCTGTCATACTATAATAATACCTAGAATTTAAAGTTTTAAAATAATTTTACATATATTATCTCATTTTATCCTCACAATGACCCTTTGAGGTGGGTGCTATTATTATCCCCATTCTACAGATAAGGAAGCTTAATGAGATAGGTTTAAATTATTTGCTTAGGATTTTGTAGTTAGTGAGTATCTGAGGCAGGATTTTAGCTCATATCTTCCTGACTCCAAGTCCAGAGCTTTCTCTACTGTGTCACCTTGCTGCTTCATAGGTCAATAATGATAGTAATTTTTTAAACCATCGTCTCATATGTTCTGTTATTTGATCCTTATACAATAAGCCTGTGAGACATATTTATGACCACTTTGTTGTTATGGTTCATCCTTCTTTCCTTTTTTTAAAAAATTAAATTACTTATTTCTGGTTTTCAACATTCACTTCCATAAGTTTTAAATTCTCTCCCCCTCCCTCCCCAAAACAGCTTGCAATCTGATATGGGCTCTACACATACATTCCTATTATCCTTCTTTCTTAAAGAGGAGCCATGACATCAAGAGGGTGATGTATTGACTTGCAAGTGAATTGGATTTAAGTGAGGCAGAGCTGTTTGAGGTCATCAGCCTCACTCTCTTCTCCAGTTGTTTAATGTCCAGTGGCAAGAAAAAGTCAAGACTGGTGATGGTCAAGGATACAGTGGGTGACCTTGGCCTTTCTAAATTAAAGTCTTTCCCAGGTCTCAGTTTTCTGAGGCAAATCCTATTCAATGACTAAAAGCTAGGTAAGAATTGAGATAAAACAGGGTATAGCCACTTTATAGATTTGAAAACTGAAGTTTAGAAGGTAAAGGAACTAGAACTTATACCTTTTGACACCTTGAAATCCACTACTCTTTCCACCTGTGTAGGGAGGATTACTTCTTTAACGACTGAAGTGATTTTCCTTTTGTGGGATGGGTTTCTTCAAGGTAGCATTCTCTCTCTCTCTCTGTCTCTGTCTCTCTCTGTCTCTGTCTCTCTCTGTCTCTGTCTCTCTCTGTCTCTCTGTCTCTCTCTGTCTCTGTCTCTCTCTTTCCCTCCCTCCCTCTCTCTTCCTGTCTTTCTATCTCTCTACACACACATATACACACACATACATACACACATATGTATATATGTATATACCTGAGAGGTAGAAGCCCCACCAGAGAAGGAAAATTAGTTGTATTTTCTACTTATGGACGTTAGTCATGTCCTTTGCATTCTTTTGTTAGGTTTAAGAAAGTCCCTCCTATATTTGGTAGCTCTGTTTGCACGAGTATTTGCATGGATGATGTGGACCCTTTCCTTCTTACTGTGAAAAGCTATAAACAATACAAATTCTGAGGAGAGATCCAGGGAAAATCCTCAGTGAGGGGCATGAACCAAAACTATTTTAGAGGGAAGACACCCCCCCCCACCCAAGAACTCATTTTGTGTGAGCTCAGAGCTATCATACTGGGCTATGGATTAAATTTCTCTTTTCACCTTTACCCTTTAAGCAATAGACATTTATATATTTATCTATCTATCTATCTATCTATCTATCTATCAATCAATCAATTAATTTTTAAGCAATTGGGGTTAAGTAACTTGCTCAAGGTTACCTGGACAGTTATTTCTGGGTGCGGTGCTAAGTATCTGAGCCCAGATTTGATCCCCAGGTCATCCCGACACTGGGGCCAGTGCTCTTACTTGCTGTATCAGCAATGCCATATTCACAATGCCTATAGAGATTACAAATATGCTGATATAATTATCCATTAGAAAATACGTCATGTTTGCCATATGAGGAAATAAACTAGAAAATTTATTAAGATACCAAAAGACTGAATCCCAAAACCAGAAAGTGAAAGCCATCAGAGTAGTTATGACATTGGCACAGGTAGATAAAGTAGAAAGCACCCACATTTTCAAGCCTTTAAAACAGAACAGGCTACCTCAGGCAAAGGTCCTCCTCTCCCCACGCACAGCAACCACCCAGCGTCCTGGAAGCGCACTCCCAGCAGCTCCGGCCCCTGGCAGTGCTCAGCAGGAGTCCTTAGCAGAAAGTCCTTAGCAGTTCTAACTCAAAAAAGGGCTTCGCGCTGCCACTGCCTCTGCTGCTGCCGCCGTCACCACCACCGCCAGCCACCGAAGGAACGCTAGCTTGGCTTCCGCTTCCTCTTGCTCCGCCCCTTCCTGCTACATCAGCAAGTCCAACGGGGCATGGAAGATCTTTAAATCCCATAACCCTTACATTCGGCCCCAAGATCTTTCATGTCCCTTACTTGACAAAAATACAGTAGGAATAACTGGTGTCAACAAAATTTCACAACAATATAACAAGAATAGCACACAATAAACACAGAAAACCATATTTTAGGGTGGCGCTTGAGCACAAGCTCCCCATCATTCCCCCCACCCCGAACAAATGGGGCCCCAAAATCTTGTGGTAAGGGGTGAAGATCTCTTCTTCTATGGCTACTTGCTGCTGAAATCGGATGTAGAGCTGTCCCTGTCCTAAGGGGTCCCATTTGAGAGGTCAGTTCTTAATATGCTTGATGCCAGGTCCAAGGGTGACACATCACAGTTGCAGACAGGGGGTGACATCCAGCTTAAGCTATCAGGCATCTACAGATGGAGGGTACCAAGCCTGTGGAAACAAATCTAACAAACAAGGTGAACAAACAAAAAATCAAGAAAAAGCAAAGAGACAATAACCAGACTATCGTAGCCTCACTCACGGTAGAATAAATGAGTTAAGGGTACAATTTTGTAATCATCTTCTCCAGAATAAACAATAGTTACAGTGTTATCCCTCCCATATGCTATAATCTCTGCAGCCTTTGGAACATCATCTGGCTTCCGTTTTACCCATACTTTAGCTCCTGATTTTATTCTATCACTAGAACCAAATCCTTCAGTTCCTGTGACAGTTATTTTGGAAGGAGGGTCAGTTTTTACAAGTGGCATTGTTTTACAAGGAACAATAATCACTTGAACTATCCTATCATTCTTGTGAATCTGTATGGGCCTTTCACTTAAATTCTGGAATGTTACAACAATTTCTCCTTGATGATTAGAATCTATTACTCCAGCCAATACATGTATTCCTTGAGCTGCTAATCCTGATTTGGGTAAAATCTGTCCAAAGTGATTTTTAGGGATTCTTATGCATATCCCAGTGGAGATTTTTCTTATTTCTTTTCTGTCCAACCAAAAGTCCTCTAAACAATGTAAATCATACCCCATTGAACCAGGTGGTCCTGGGTACGGTGCTGGGACATCTGGCCTCAAGGTCCAATACTCAATAATTGGGATCTTGTGTGTTTGTTGTTTTCTAATTTGCAGATTGGGGGGTCATCATTCTGGCTAGAGGTGTACTTCCTCCCAATGGTCTATTATTCAAATTACACAAAGCCATGAACAAATTATCCTTCCAATGTTGATATGAATTATTGGAACTTAACTTCCTCAATTGTCCTTTCAGTAATCCATTCATTCTTTCAATCAACCCAGATGCTTCTGGATAATATGGAATATGATATATCCATTCTATATTGTTTAGTATACAATACTTCTTCATTTCATTGCCTTTGAAATGTGACCCGTTGTCACTTTGAATCTGCATTGGGGTTCCATAATATAGGCTTATGAGATCTAGAGTTTTACAAGTGTTTTTCTGGGTTGCATTCTTATAAGGACAAGCTACTAGTACACCTGAATAGGTATCAACACAAGTACATATAAATCTGCATCCTTTATCCAGTGGTAATGGACCAATATAATCTATTTGCCAGATTTGGGCTGGGACTTTTCCTCTTGCTATCTCTCCAGTTATTACCCGAGGAACAGTTCGCTCCTTTTCCAATTGACATATATGACAGTCTTCTGCTATCTGTTTTAACAGTGAATGAGAGATACCAATACCTCGATCTTGTGCCCACTGGTGTGTGGCCTGGACCCCCAAATGGCCTGCTGTTTGGTGGACCCATTTTGCTAATACCGGATCATCAGTTGTTGTCAAAGTAGGGACAATATGTTCAGTAGCAATCTTTGCCAGTCGATCAGCAAGAGCATTGTACTCACGTTCTGGTGTGGTGGGGGCCACGTGAGCATCTACATGAAAAACTGACAAGTCAGTGACCAAAGACATGTTCCAGATATCTTCCCATAATTCTTTGCCCCAGACTTGTTTCCCATGAATTTCCCAATTTTCATTTTTCCACATGGGCATCCATGTAGCTAACCCATTAGCTACCGCCCATGAATCAGTGAATATATGACACTGTCCTCCTTGTTCTAGTTTGATGGCTTGATATACTGCCATAAGTTCAGCATATTGGCTACTTGCACCTATCCCAGTACTTTCCAAAGTCCTTCTAGTACATGGGTTATAGGCCACTGCTTTCCAATGTCTTTTTTGCCCCAAATATTTTGCTGTCCCATCAGTAAACCATGCATGTCTCTTTTGTTCCTCAGTTAATACATCATATCCCTCATTCCACTTTACAGTGGACTTTACCAACTGTTGCTTTGGCTCAGGGGGTGTGTCATTCCTCTCAATTTCTATGTTTGCTACAGATTCATGTAGAGCAGAGACTCCGCTTTTGCCTGTTTTCGCTCTATTTTGAATATACCACTTCCATTTGATTATACTAGCCTCTTGGGCATGTCCAATTCTGTGAGAAGCTGGGGTACTCATTACCCAGGTCATAATTGGGATTCCAGGTCTTAATATCACTTCATGGCCCAGAGTCAGTTGTTCAGTCTCCACCAAAGCCCAATATGCAGCTAACAACTGCTTTTCAAAAGGTGTATACTGGACTCCAGATGAAGGGAGTTTCCTACACCAAAATCCCAAAGGTACATTTCGGCTTTGTTGTTTTTGCCATAAGCTCCAGTTTGCATAATCATCTTGTACAGTCACTTGCAATTCCACTGGACCATTTTGCATGGGCCACAAATCTAGGGCCAATTGTATGGCAGCCTTGGCTTCTTCAAAAGCTTTACTCTGCTCAAGTCCCCAATCGAATTCATATTTCTTCCGTGTGACTCTATATAAAGGTTTTAAAATCTGTCCCAAATGTGGAATGTGGTGCCTCCAGTATCCAAACAATCCTATGAACTTTTGGGCCTCCTTCTTATTGGTAGGGGTAGGAAAATCCTGAATCTTTTGTCGGGCTTGAGGAAGAATCTCCCTTAGCCCCTTGTTCCATTGTATACCCAAAAATTTCACATTTTGAGCTGGTCCTTGAACCTTTGCAGGGTTAATTTCCCACCCTTTACTTTTCATATGCTCAATTAGAAGGGTCAAACTCCTTTCCACTACTTTCGCATCTTTTCCCTGTATCATGATATCATCAATGTAGTGGGTAAGCTGTACACCAGGTAGCTTTAATTCATCCAACTGTTCAGCCACAATCCTGTGACAAATAGTGGGGCTATGTATGTACCCTTGTGGCAAGCGGGTGAAAGTATATTGTCTACCCTGCCAAGTGAAAGCAAAGTGGTCCCATTGTTTAGGGTCTATTGGGATGGTGAAGAAGGCATTTGCCAAGTCAATAACTGCATACCAAGTCCCATCATATTTCTGGATCCTTTCTATTAAGGTGATGGTATCTGGAACAGCAGCATACAAAGAAGGAGTCACCTTATTCAACTGTCTATAATCCACAGTCATTCTCCATGTCCCATCTGATTTTCTTACTGGCCAGACAGGATTATTCCATCTTGTGGTTGTAGGGACCAACACTCCTGCTTCAACATATTCCTTTATAGTAGTGGTAATTTCATCTTGCCCACCTGGCACACGATACTGTTTTAAAGTAATTACTTCAGAAGGTTCAGGTAAAGTGATCGGGTCCATTTTTAGTTTTCCCACTAAAACTGTATTAATTCCTATCTTCCTCACAGCAAATTGGTATCTCCCTTCAGGTAAATTCAGTGTCATGCCTCTCAATACATCTATCCCAATGATGTATTCAGGAATGGGTACAACAACCACAGTATATTCTTTCTTAGGTAACTGCCCAATTTTCATTGTTATTTTAACCTGTCTGGCTGATATTTCAGCACCTCCTAGACCCGTGATGGTAATAGGAGTTCCATGTTTAAACTTATCAGGGTTTCCATAGATAAGTGTGGCCTCAGCCCCAGTATCAATCAGTGCCCTAGTCACAGTAGTTGATCCATTCTTCCAATATATTGTTAAACCTATATGGGGTCTGCAATCTCTTCTGCATATTTCTTTTATCTGGGCTGGGGCTTGGCCTATCTCCTATTCCCCCTGAAGGTGGGGCAAACTTGGATACAAAGATTCAGATTCAGAAATACCTGCAGGGGTGGTTCCTGCTTCCCTGTTCATTCTAATGCTAAGTACCTTTTCTTGGTACAGCTTATGCAGCTCTTCAGTTGGAATACCATCTATTCTTCTGAAGTCCACCCCAGCTCTTAATAGAGCAGTAAACAGTTCCGTTCTTGTTGGTCTATTTCGTCTCTGAATCCTCTGGCTGTTTACTCTTCTCTCTCGAGGCAATTTGTCTTTTTCCCATTCCCCTAAATCGCTTAATTGTGAAATCTTATCCAGCACCTCTGAAAGAGGGTGCCCTATTTCTCCAATTAACAGAGTCAGAATTAGGTGCTTATATGCAGGAGGAGCTGTCTTCACTATGATATTTCTATGAGGAACTCCTAAGGGGGTATCATAATATGCATTTGCATCTCCAATCAGGATAGCAGTTTTCATTACCTCCTCCTTTAGTTTTCTCATACAGTCTCTAAGTGAGTACCAGGGTCTGTCTCCCCTAGGCCACATAGATTCAGTTGGATATTGCTTTGTGCAACCTTCTGCAGCTAAAGCTAGAAGATTCGTTTTATTATTTCCTCCTTGCATATGGTGATCCCTAAAAGCCTGGTGTACAAAAGGATTCTGACTGATACTTATGAATTTTAAACAGTCCTCACTGTCCAGTGTTATTCCTCCTGCGCCTTCATCAGTGATTCTTACTATCCAAGACACTAAAGACTCCCCCATTCTTTGGGTAAATCTACTCAATATATCAGTGATCTCCTGTTGAGTGAAATCCTCAATTATCTCCCTGGACTCTATTTTGCCTCAGTGGCTCTCCTGTCTTCTTCTTCGTATGGGGAGAGCTTCTACATTAGAAGACTCCTCATCTAACCTTGCTCCATTCTCCTCACACACATTCTCCTGGAAGCTGTCAGGGCAACTCTGCCCAGCCTGTACAACACCTGGCCAACCCTAGCAATAGACATTTATTAAGCTCCTATTATGTGTAAAATAGATTGCCTCAGTTTCCTTATCTGTAAAATGAGCTGGAAGGAAATGGAAAACCACTTCAATATCTTTACCAAGAAAACCTTAAAAGGGGTCATGAAGAACTGTACACAACTGGAAATAACTGAACAACAAAAATCATCTACTCATGGCATATCCCCATTAGAATATTAGAATGCAAGCTCCATAAGGCCAGGAATCCTCCTCTCCTTCCTCCCCCTCCTCCCCCTCCCATCTTCATCTTTGTCTTCTTCTTCATCTTCTTCTTCCCACAGTTCTTGGCACAGTGCCTGGCATACACTTAGTATTTAATAAAAGTTTTTTGATTGAATGATTGATATGACTGAACTTAAGAGCCTTCACCAACTTAGTTGTCCTCCTATGGACACTCTCCAGCTTATCAATATCCTTTTTAAATTGTGGTGCCCAGAAGAGAAGGAGAGACTGCAGATGACATCTGATAAGGGCAGAATACAGTGGGGTGTATTGCTTCCCTATTCCTGGGAGGCATGCTTCTTAATGTAGATCAAGGGCTCATTAGTTTTTTTGGCTGTCTTGTCCCATTGCTAACTCATACTGAGTTTTCAGTTCACTATAAGTCCCACAACCTTTTAAAAATAGCTGCTATGGGGGAGAGGATTCTGGGAAGATGGCGGAATAGGTCAGAAAATTCCAAACTCTCAACACTTTCCCCCACAAAAGAGTTAAAATAGCACCTTATAGGGCACCTAGGTGGTGCAGTGAGTAGAGCAACGGCCCTGGAATCAGGAGGACCTGAGTTCAAATCTGGCCTTAGATACAACACAAAAACTAGCCATGTAACCTCAGACAAGTCACTTAACCCCAGTTGCTCTCCAAAAAAAAAAAAAAAAAACCACCTACAAAACAAACAAACAAAATAGCACCTTAGGGAAAACAAAGTATGGGTGGAGATAAATAAGAGTTGGGGCATAACTGGGATTTTCCTGGGACAATTTGAGTAAACACCTCCAGGCTAGGTTCCCTTTTAACTACAAGCAGCAAGCCCTGGGGTTAGTTGGTTTGAGAGGCTACCTCCTCGCCCCAGCCAGAACTTTCACCCTCAGATAGTGAGGGGAGTTGGGTGTTTGAGCCCAGGAAGATGGGGGGAACCTTTGCTGACCAGGAATGCTAGACCTGACTGTGCTGTGAAGAGCCGTGGGGGTGAGAAGGAACCAGCAATGACTAGTGACTGCAGAAGCAGAGGGGCAGAAAGACCCTGGCTGTGGGCACTTATTGGAGGCTGGATGTTTGGCTTTATTTCCAGGTTGTGGGGGAGAACTGGAGATTTGGGGAAAGAGGTACCATTTCCCATATCCTAGGGCTAGAGGTGATTACAAAAATTAAGCTATTACCACAAAATATACACAGGTAAAGGAGAAAGAATCCAACCATAGAAAGCGATTATGGGAATAGAGAATTAGAAAAGGAGATCCAGAATCTTAAGGAAGAAAATTGCATCTAGAAAATTAGAATTGGGCAAAGTGAAGCCTGTGAAATTATAAGAGATTGAGAAATAATTAAACAAAATATGAATAATGAAAAATAGAAGAAACAGTGAAACATAAGAAAAACAACAGATTTGGAGAATAGATCAAGAAGATAAAATATTAAAATATTTGACAAATGAAAGTTATTATAAAAAAAAGAATCTTGCTACAATAATACAAGAAATAATTAAAGAAAACTGTCCTGAAGTATTAGAACAAGGACGGGGGCGGGGAGTAGAAATAGAAAAAGAATCTATTGATTGCCACTTAAAAGAAATCCTATGAGGAAAACTCATAGGAATATCATAGTCAAATTCAAAAACCCCAGCTCAAGGATAAAATATCAAAAGTATCAAGATTGGGTGGAATAGAAACAGGACCTCCTTGTGACTCTAGCTCCCACCACCTCCAATTCATGTAAAAGGGGACTCTGAACAAACTTTGGAGCTACAGAACCCACAAAATGACACCGAGAAGCTAACCTCCTGCTGAGGACAGCCCAGCAGGTCGGCAGGAGTAGGCCGGGGCAGGCCTGACCAACCACCAGCTGGAGGGACTCCAAATCACCAGCAGCTGTGGCGGTTTCCAGAATTATCAACACATAGATGCTAAGGATAAAGTGAGAGGTCAGTGCAGTGTGGACTTTGTAGTAGCTGGGAGTGCCTTGGCTTTGGCCCCTGGGGCGAGAAGCTGCTGAGGGCTATGGAACAGCCACATCCACATGGCAGCTTCAGCTCCTGGCCTGCAGAGTGTAGGGGGACCAAGCGACTAGTCTGAGAGGTAATCGCTCTTGCTTTAATCTGCTTGGATCTGGATTGCAGTCTAGGAGTCTAGTGGAGGTCCTGGAGTGTGTGTCTAGCTTGCCAGAGCATGTGGAGGCTTCAGAGAGGGCACCCAACTAATACCTTCAGCAGCTGAGAAAACTCCAGCAATGAAGCTCCACTGTCTGGTGGCAGAGTCCTACTGTGGCAAAAAGCCCAGGGGTTAAGTGACTGAGGGGCGACATGACCAGGTAAAGGAAGCAAAGCAAACAGAAGAATCCAACATTAGACTCCTATTTTGGGGACAAAAAGGATCAAAGCATGGAACAGGATGAAGACAGTGAAGTAAGAACTCTGCACCAAAAGCTTCCAAGAAAAATACGAACTGGTTACAGACCATAGAGGACCAAGAAGCAGATAAGAGAAGTGGAGAAAAAATTGGGAAGAAAAATGAGAACGATGCAAGAAAATTATGAAATGAGAGTCAATAGCCTGACTGAGGAAAATCATACCTTAAAAAATAGACTAACTCAAATGGTAAAAGACGCTCAAAAAGACAATGAGGAGAAGAATGCCTTAAAAAGCCAAATTTGCCAGATGGAAAAAAGAATCTAAAAAGCTCAATGAGGAGAATCATTCCTTCAGAATTAGATTGGAGCAAATGGAAGTTAGTGACTTTATGAGAAATCAAGATGTTGTTAAACAGATCCAAACATATGAAAAAATAGAAGGCAATGTGAAATATCTCATGGGAAAAACCACTGACCTGGAAAATAGATCCAGGAGAGATAATTTAAAAATTGCTGGACTACCTGAAAGCCATGATCAAAGAAAGAACCTAGAAATCATCCTCCAAGAAATTCTCAAGGAAAACTGCCCTGATGTTTTAGAACCAGAGGGCAAAATAGAGGTTGAAAGAATCCACTGATCACCTCCTGAAAAAGATCCCAAAAAGAAAACTCCTAGGAATATTATAGCCAGGTTCTGAAATTCCCAGATCAAGGAGAGAATATTACAAGCAGCCAGGAAGAAACAATTTGAATATGGTGGAAACACAATCAGGATAACTCAGGATCTGGCAGCTTCTACGCTGAGGGATTGAAGGGCTTGGAATATGATATTCCAGAGGTCAAAGGAGCTGGAATTAAAACCAAGAATCACCTACCCAGCAAAACTGAGTATCATGTTTCAGGGGAAAATATGGTCATTCAGTGGAATAGAGGACTTGCAAGCATTCTTGCTGAAAAAAACCAGAGTTGAATAGAAAATTTGACATTCAGATATAAGAAGCAAGAGAAGCATGAGAAGGTAAACAGGGAAAAGAAATCATAAGGAACTTATCAAGGTTGAACTATTAACATTCCTACATGGAAAAATGATAATTGTAACTGATGAAACTTTTCTCAGTATGAAACTAGTTGAAGGGAATAGAAATATATATGTTTATATCGGAGGGTATACAGGTGTATGAATACATATGTGAATGTATGTATATATGTTTAGAGGTATACATAGAGGGCACAGGACCAATTTAATAGGAAGGGATGATACTTAAAAGGTAAAATTAAGAGGTGAGAGAGGAATATAATGAGAGGAGATGGGGAGAGAGAGAATGGGGTAAACTATCTCATATAGTATGGTTACAATGGAGGGCAAGAATAGGAAGGCAAAAGGGAATTGGCCAACCTTATTCTCATTGAATTTGGCTTGGGGAGGGAATAACATACACACTAAATAGGGTATCTCACCCTACAGGAGAGTAGGGGGGAAGGGGATAAGATGGGGGATGATGGAAGGGAGGGCAGGCTAGAGGGGAGGGAAGTTGGAAGCACCCAGTTTTCAAAAGGGACAGGATCAAAGTAGAGAATAGAACAAGTGGGAGGTGGGATAGGAGCGAGGGAAATACAGTCAGTCTTTTACAATATATCTATTATGGTAATGTTTTGCATTAGCTACACATGTACTACCTAAAAAAAACAACAAAGCATCAAGATTAAAATAAAATAACAAAGCATCAATATTAAAAATAAAATAAAATAAAAAATCTAATTGCTGCTGCAATTAGACTCAAACAGGACCTAGAAGCAGAGACATTAGAACACAACCTATAGAAGAGCAAAAGAACTGGGGCTCCACCCGAAAACAGCATATCCTGCAAAGTTCAATATTATCCTGAAGGAAAAAAATGGACATTTGATAAACTCTCCGATTTTCAAGACTTTGTTAAATAAAAGTCCTGAACTTAATAGAAGATTCAACATACAAGAACCAAGAGAAATATAAGGTACATACCAAAGACTGATTATAAGGGATTCATAAGGACAGACTGTTTACTTTGCACATATATATGTACATAAAAATATATAAAATGCATGTCTAAGATTCTTATTAATAATTGGGTAGCTCATAAGAAAGATTGGGGTAAACCTGAGTAGGATATGAATTTAAAAGTAAAACCATTTAGGAACAGCTAGAAAGAATAATTATTTTATACAGATGATGGTGTAAGAGAAATAATCAATACAGAGGAATTAGATGGGGGAGGAGGGCTGGTAGTTCTGGTAACTTACTTTTATCTGGAATGGATTTAAGAGGGAACAAAACACACACACTTAGAAGAATATAAAAGTCTTCTAGATTCAGAAGAAATAAAACAGTGGGTGTAGAAGGAGGGGGAGAAAACAAAGGAGGGATATTTAGAGGGCAGGGGAAGGGAATAGTAAAAGGGGGGTGTAGAAGGGTGTTTAGATTTATGGGAATGGGAGGATAGGGGAGGTATCCTTGGAGTGGGGTAGCCAAGCAATAGGAGGGCAAAGTAATGGGTAGAGGAGGCAAGAGGAATAGGAAACAAGAGATAAGCAAACAAAAACAAAGATCAGTAGTAGAATATGTTGAGTAAAGTATATGTCTATGAATATATTTATAGCTATAGAGAAACATCTAAACTTTATTGTAGCCTTTTGGGGGATGGGGGAAGGGAAAAAGGAACAAAGTTAAAAAGTGCAAAGCAGAGAACAAAAGAAAACTTACAAGGAAGCAAAGAAAAGATGGACAATTCTCAACACCATGAGTATTATTTATCATACAGGCTTTCTTGAAATGAAAATCTATTGTTACATATTTAGAATTCTTTCAGGTTCTATGCACACAACATGCTCTTCCCCCCCCCCCCTTTTTAACTTTGTATTTAAGTTCCAATATTTAAGTTTATAATTTTTTTTGTTTCTTTTCTCTATTCTGTATTTGTGTTCTGGCATTTGAGTCTAAAATAAAAAAAAATAACTGCTATGGCTGGTACATAGTAAATGCTCAATAAATGCTTGTTGATTGACTAACCATGCCTCTCCCACCTTACATTGGTGATACTGATTATATGTACCTAAGTGTAAAGTTTTCTATTTATCACTTTTTTATTTTGTTATATTAGATTTAACCCAATGCTCTAGCCTATCAAGACTCTCTTGGATCCTGATGCTGTTATCTACTTTGTTAACTATTACTTTCAGCTTCATTCATTGACAAGTCAACTGAGCACATGGTCTATTCCTGTACCACAGTCACTGCTAAAAATGTTAAGCAAGACAAGGGCAAGTACAGACCCCTAAGATACTTTACTAGAGAACTCCTACCATGATGTGAACCATTCACAACTCTTCAATGAGTCTGGTCATCCAACCCATGCTGAATCCAACTAATTAGATTATCACCTAATCCATATCTCTCCACTCTTCTTCCTAAGAAGAGTAGGAGATATTTTATCAAAAGCTTTGCTAAGAATGAGGTATACCATACCCACAGAATTCCCCTCATCTAGTAGTTTAGTTAACCTTTCAACAAAGCAAATAAGGTCAGTGCGGTTGATGGGGTGCTTGGGATCTATGTTTGTAAAATCAATTTGTAAGCTCAATTTGTAATACCAATTTGTAACATCAGTAATGATGGGGTGCTTGGGACCTATATTTGTAACATCAATTTGTGATACCACTTTGTAACATCAATTTGTAAAACCAGTTTGTAAAATCATACTCTCTCCCCCACCCCAGTCTCAGAGCATTAACTCTGTCCCTTCTCCCCCTGCCCCTAGCTTCAAAGCATTAATTGTGCCCAGCAACAACTCATGAATTGTTTATTTCAGCCTTGAAACACTAACAAGCTATACCTATCAATCCTTCACAAAAGTATCTATAAACATTCCAGCTTAGGCAACTATTATCTCCCCCTTGCATAGTGTCTCGTTGCCCCCATGAATCCTTCAATATCCCCTTCCTAGGTTAACTCCGTAAGCAATTATCTTTCCCTAACCTTGGTTCCCAGACATCAATACTGTCAAGCATGACACTGATGGGTGGCAGACTGGACACTTCTCCATCAGCCCTTGATGGCTCGATGACTTAGTGACGTTTCAAGCCTAAAGCCACACCTCTAGGTAACCCCTCAATCCTCCCCGTGGCCTTTTCCCCAATGAATCATGGGTACTACCACTGCGCAGTTACATAAAGCTTGTATACCCCTTTAAACACAGACCCCCACCTTAGCCCCACCTTAAATCCTCCCTAATCCCACCCTCTTCTTGCCTGGTCAGCCTAATTGACATCTAACGAATAGCCTTAACTCTTTAAAAATTATGCCTGTGTCTTCTTTAAGCTTGCAGGTGCCCTAAGGATCCTTGCCCGCTGTAAGGCTTATAATAAACTTTTTCAATTCTGACTCCAAGTTAGCCTGAGTTCTTTCCAGACTGAATCTCAGGTTCTGGTCTTAGGTAAGATCAGAGTTCCTGCTGAACCTATTGGGAGCCATACCTCATCATGGTCACCTGTTCTTTTTTTTTTTTTTTTGGTTCAAGTTTTATTCAAGATCATATACAAAACGCTTCCAGACCCAACAGGGTTTAATCTTCCTCCTCTTCCTCCTGGTTGATCTGGAAGTACCGTAATTTGTAACTCTGCTTGCTATTGGCCACCACCCAAAGCCAATCTCTAAGATTGTTCTTCTTTAAGTATTTCTTTGTCCTGTACTTCAAATACCTTTTAGAAAAGGGCACCTCTGACGTCACGGTGATCTTACTCTTATTTCTCTCAATGATCACAAATCCGACCCCGAGGTTGCCCGCCTTCCCGTTCACTTTGATTCATTCTTGTAAAAACAGTTTGAAATTAGCTGCATCCATAATCCCATTTTCCACAGGACAGGTACAATCCAGGGTAAATTTGAGGACTTGCTTCTTTTTGTGCCGCCCTTCATCACAGATTTCTTCACGGGCGTCATGGCGATCAAGGAGCCAGAAAGTGTCACCTGTTCTTGATGAAGTCATATACTCTTTGCAATGACTGTTTTCCTTTCTAGATGTTAGCCAACTATGAAACTAGGGCTGAGAGTGTCAGAAAGGGACTTATAGCAGAAGCATTGGAAAGGCAAAATATATAGCAATTGGCCACGTAGGAAGGCAAGGGAGAAGGAAGTGTCAAAACAACTCCCAGATTTTGTGTGTGGATTATTGGAGATATGTTGGTGTCATTAAAATCAAGAAGAGGAGAAATGAGAATAGAAGAAGGATTTTTTTTTGATGGAGAGGCAGAAGATGGGGAAAGAAGGGAAGATAATCATACATAAGAGCATAACATAACAGTAATCCCCCTTTCCCCCCTCAAAGCTTCAGAGTTCTCTTTGTGAGTTTGTTGGGGGGGAAATGATTTTTTTCCTTTCTACATCTAGCCCCCTCATCTCTCTCTTGCCACTATCCTGCAGGTCACTCCCATGTCACGAGTGCTGTGAAGTGAGGCCAGGTCCTTGAACAGGCTATCCAAGTCCACCAGCTGGACTTAATTAAGTGTAGCTTTTCCCAAGAGATAAGAATGTGCATTCATCAAGGAACTGCCCAGGTTGGGAAGAACACACACACTATTGGCCAGGATCCCAATGAAGTTGGTTCTTTTTCCTTCCTAAAAGAAAAAGGAAATCTAGGGTTATAAAACCCCTGAATGTGAAAGAAATGGGAAACCAGGGGCCAAGACAGCATCCTTACTTACCTAATTCTGTCCTGTCTTTTGGTACAGAAGTGTCACATCAAAGCCCGTAGATTCTTCTCTTCCTCAAGCATGAGTCAGTTAAGATCGGTGGCTTGGAGGAAGCTGTGATGTGGTGGAAAGAACACAGGACTGAGAAAAGACCTGGGTTGGAATTTAGACTCAATTAATGTTTAATCCTGGGCAAATTAATCCATCAACAAGTAATAATTAAGAAAGCTGTAAATGTCAGGAGCTATGATAGGCAGAGGATACAAAGACAAAAGCAAAATTGTACCTGTCCTTGAGGAGCTTACATTCTAACAGAAGAGACACCATGGGTGTATGCAAAGCATGAACAAAGTAATCTCGGGAGAGGAGGGAAACATTAGAAGCTGAGGCAACTTTATGCAGGAAGGCTTAATCAAAAGATGGTGCTTGAGGTGAGTTTGGAAGGAAACCAAGGCTTCTAAGGGGGAAAGGGAAGGAAGGAATAGATTTCAGATATGGAAGGCAGTTCATGCAGAGGCAAACTGGAGATGGTGAGTCAAGTGAATAAGCATTTATTGAGTACCTACTATATGCCAAGCTCTGTGCTATGGGTTGGGAATACTAAGAAAGGAAAAACAAGGAGACTAGGTGGCACAGTGAATAGAGCACTGGCCCTGGAGTCAGGAGGACCTGAGTTCAAATCCAGCCTCAGACACTTAACACACACACAACTAGCCATGTGACCTTGGACAAGTCACCCCAATTGCCCTACCAGAAAGAAAAAAAAAAAGAAAGGCAAAACAATCCTTACCCTTGAGGAGTTCACAGTCTAACAGTGGGAAACAACATGCAAACAACTTTTTACCCCTCCCCCCCAAAACCCTATACATATAGTTATTTTAATATTTCATTATAAAAGACACTTCCTCCTTGGAAGGAAAACTATGGTAAATCTGGACAACATACTAAAAAGCAGAGATATCCCCTTATTGACAAAGGTCCATATAGTCAAAGCTATGGTTTTTCCAGTAGCAGTGTACATCTGTGAGAGCTGGATTATAAGGAAAGCTGAGCACAACAGAACCAATGCTTTTAAATTATAGTACTGGAGAAGACTTTTCTTTTTCTTTTCTTTTTTGGAGGGGGAAGGCAAGGAAATTGGGGTTAAGTGACTTGCCCAAGGTCACACATCTACCAAGTGTGTCAAGTATCTGAGGTCATATTTGAACTCAGGTCCTCCTGACTCCAGGGCCTGTGCTCTATTCACTGCACCACCCAGCTGCCCCCATGGAGAAAACTTTTGAGAATCCCTTAGACAGCAAGGGCATCAAATCAGTCAATACTTACTGAAATTAATTCAGACTATTCTCTGGAAGGCCAAGTACTGTAGGTGATGCTTAAATACTTTGGCCACATAATGAGAAGATGGGAGTCATTGGAAATGACTATGATGTTGGGAAAGAATGAAGGTGAAAGAAAAAAGCAGACAGCAGAGGATGAGATGGATAGTGTCAAAGAAACAATGAACATGAACTTGAACAAACTTTGAGCGATAATGGAGGATAGAAGGGTCTGGCATACAATGGTCCTTGGGGTCAGGAAGAGCTGAACACTAATGACTGAACAACAGCAACAACAAAATATTGTTATATTTTAATATATATTTATATGTGAATAAATAAGTTGGAGATAATCTTAGAGTAAAGACATTAAAAAGGTCTAGGAAAAGCTTTTTGCAGAGGGCAGGATATTAACTAAGACTTAAAAGAAGCCAGAGAAAACAGGGGACAGAGATGAGGAAGCAAAAAATTCTAGGTATGGAGTGAAGTCAGTGAAAATATCCAGAGTTGGGAAATGGAATGTCTTGTTTGAAAAATTAGTAGATAGAGGGGGGAGTAAAATGGAAGAAGGAATTTCAGGTAAGAAGGGCCCAGGTTATGAAGGGCTTTACAAAACAGAGGATTTTATATTTGATGCTCGAGGTGATTGGAGTTTACTGGAGAGGGGGGTGACATGGTCAGACTTGCACTTTAGAAAGATCATTTGGACAGCTGAGTGGAGGACAGAGTGGAGGGGAGAGACTTGAGGCAAAGAGACTAACCAGTATGTTATTGCAATAGCCCTGGCTTGAGCTGAAGAGGGCTTGCAGCAGGATGTTGGCAGTATCATGTGTTAAAGGAGGGAGAATGGACTGGGTGCTGGCAGGCAGTAATCACCAGACTCTGTAAAGGCTGATAAATATTAATAGAACCAATGAGACAAAAAAATATATATATAGTCTTTTTGAAGGACTGTATGAAAGCCAACTATTATTATACAGCCCAGGATAACTTTACTAGAAGGATGCAAACATTTTAAAAATAGTGTGTCACATACACTTTGAGCAAAAGGAGTGAGGGAGAGATGGAGAAAAGGAAGGAAAAACCATTTTCTAGCTCTACAATATAGGAAAACTCACTTCCTTTTTCTCTGGGCTTTGTTTTCTTCTATGAAAAATGACGAAGGTTGGTTTAGAATAGATGGTCTGTGAGAACGCTTGCAGCTCTAACATTCTATTTTTTAAAACATTTTTATAATTACATTTTCTTTATTTAACACTCATATTTCATAATTTTGAGTTCCAAATTCTCTCCCTTTCTCCAGCCCCTCCTCCACCCACTGAGAAGGCAAACAATATGATACTCATTATATTTGTGAAGTCATGCAAAGCACATTTTCATTTTAGTCATCTAACAATCTATTCTTCTATAATCCAAAGCACATCTTTCCCAACTCGAAGCTCAGTCATTAGCCCACATTAATAGGGTGTGATTGGTAGTTACTTGCCTCCTTTAATGAATGAAAACTGACTAATGTTCTCTTCTCAACCAAATATTGTGCCTAGCCTTGGGAGTAGTGATGTCCAGTAGGATTCTGTCATTTTCTGAGAGCACCCAGTTTTTAACCACTATTTATCAAGATGTCCTGATCACCTCCAGCATCAAACATAAAATCCTCTGGTTTTTAGAGCCCTTCATAACTTGACCCCTTCCTACCTTTTCAGTCTTCTTTTCTTCCACTTTATTACCCTTCTACCTGCTAATTTTTCAAACAAGACATTCCATTTCCCAACTCTGGATATTTTCACTGACTTCACTCCATACCTAGAATTTTCTGCTTCCTCATCTCTGTCTTGTGTTTTCTCTGGCTTCTTGTAAGTCTTCGTTAATATCCTGCCCTCTGCAAAAAGCTTTTCCTGGACCTTTTTAACGTCTTTACTCTGAGATTGTCTTCAACTTATTTATTCACATATTAAATATATATATTTATCAAGATCCTTAGTACAGCAAAGGATTGGAGGTTACTGGAGAGGCAGTATGATGTTACAGAAAGGGTAGTATAATTTAAAGTCAGAAGACTTGGGCATAAATGCAGATTCTGACACTTTCTGTGTGAACTTGGACAGTAAGAGATCTCTGGGCCTCAGTTTGACCAGCTATCAAATGAAGAATTCATTCTAGGTCTTCTCTATAGTCACTTCTAGCTCTAAGTTCAATGATTCTGTGCCTACTACATAGTAGGTGCTGAATAAATGCTTGTTGATGGACTAATCTTAGATCTGCTGTCAATTACCGAAGGCAAAAGGAAGAACACTGTCCTGCAAAAGTGAAG
Source organism: Petaurus breviceps papuanus (assembly GCF_028583685.1). Classification (NCBI taxonomy): domain Eukaryota; kingdom Metazoa; phylum Chordata; class Mammalia; order Diprotodontia; family Petauridae; genus Petaurus; species Petaurus breviceps. Next base: position 3,880,238 of record NW_027187335.1, on the reverse strand, counting down.
CTTGCTTAGGTAACCAGCCCTAGAGGAGGAAACGATGTCATCCTCGTACTGTCCTGTGGTGATATTAACCTTTTCTGTGCAGCAGGTATGTGTGTGCGGGGTGGATGTGGGGAGGACACGGGTGATATTCCCAGTATTGCACTTCTCTTCTTTTGTAAGAGTTACTTTAGCCCTCACCCACTGGAAACTTCTTATTGAGATCCAAATATTAAAAATAATTTAGACTTCATATCATAGATTATTTTGAAAAACCAAGAAAATTTAATCAAAATAGCAAGCATTGGAATAGCAAGAAAATAAAATCATAATAAGGAAATACTCTCAACCCACCCAGTGCTACAAGAAAACCACAGTATCTCCTCCCAAACCCAGTCTGATCTTTCTCCTGAAGCTTGGCCCCAGCCCTTAGGTTAGCCTAAAGACTCTGAAAATATTTTCATAGAAATTGTCTCTTGGATGACCATAGAACATGATGCCTCTTTTATGCCTCAGTTGCCAGAGCTGATCGCTTTGAGGATTGTTGAGAGAGATCAGAAATTAATCACTTCTGACATTACAGTTATGGGCACAGTTATACACTGAGTTCTTTGCCAGGAATGGAGGCAAGAGCCATGCTTGGAAAAGGCTGCTTGTTACTTCAATTAATTGATTCATTTGATTGTCAAGGGGAATAAAAGGCTCCTTGGTGTTGGTAAGCCATAGAGAAGGAGTCATGCTCCATGAACATTATTTACTCTTCACTTCCTATTACCTAAAATCACCCTGGCTCTGTCCATCAACTCCTGGCTGGAGCCTTCTTGGTACAGACATCATAGACCTTCAAGAATCCCAATCTATCTGACTCAGAAGGATGGCACCACATCCTGAGAAGATGTATATGGCTCCAGTAGCGTCCTACACATATGAACCATTCTTTTTTTTCTCCTCTCTTCCATTTCTCCCCACTATTCTTTCCCAAACTTCTCATTACTATGTGTTAATTCATACCTCTAGGGCTACAACATCAGGTGCTATGTCTCTTATGTTTAGTTCCAAAATGGAATATTGATTTGTCACAAGCAATTACTAGTTTGTCATCTGAGGCAGATGGTCTTTGGTAAGCATATTGGAAAATTTTCTTTAGGACTGAGGACCTCTGCTTTGTCAGGTTGAAGGGTCTTTTGGGAGTGACAAATTCTAGGAGTCACCATCTATCTGGGAAAACCTTTAATTGGCCCCCAAAGGTACTGCCCTGTATATGAAAAATGGCTACAGGTGGTCCAAGACAGATAACTCTTGTGAGTGAGCAATAAAACTCTTAGGTTTTCTACTTACAGATGATGTTTCTTGAGTCTGGTTTTTCTCAGGACAGAGTTGAGTAATTTCTTTCCCTCCCCACATTTTCTTAGAGTACTTTATCTAGATTTCTGCTCCCCACCTCCCACCATCATATGCTATGTTGAATGCTTAATTGGATATAGGTTGTATTTCATTCAGGAGAATATAGTGCCTTGAGGCAGAAACTATGTCATTAAAATTAAATCTTTGTATCTTCAGTGGTTGGCATTGTGCCTTACATACAATAAACACTTAATACATAATTGCTTACTAAACTGAACTCTCCTTGAGGCTCCTCAGTGCCAGACTGTTAAGAATTAAGAAATACTCTCTCCCTGTATAGTGAATGGGAGAGAGACTCCTCAGAACTGGAGACTCCCTATGCAAGCTGTGGACTTATGGAAATGGGACCTTTTAGAAAGCTGGTCTTTATTTTTAAGCACATTTTTGTTTATATTTTTTGTTTTCTACACCATCAGAATTTCTCTCAGTATCTCATCTCTCTCTTTCCCAGAGAACAATCCCACATTGCAGTAGTTTAAGGAAAAAGAGGAAGAAGAGGAAAACCTCCACAAAATTAATGTATAGAAGAGAGTCTGAAAACACATGCAATAAATAGTGCTCATGGACCTCCTACAGCTGCAAAGAAGTGGGGGAGGTAATATTTCCCTCATTTCTCTTTCTTGGGAAGCTATTGTCTTTAAATTATTTTATATCCAAAAGGAGTGTTTTATGTTTCCCATATGATCCTTAGGGAAGTGAATATCAAAGTCTTGAACTTTTAGTAATAATTCTAGTACTTGTAAAATACTTTATGATTGCAAAGTGCTTTTTATTATTATAGCATCTCATTTTATTTCATTTCACCTCTTTCTTCATGTTTTTTAATCCAACATTAGGGTGGCTACAGGCATTTGACGATGAATATTTTAAAGTTGTGGTTTGAGCCAGCTGTTCACTTAAATATTAGTCAACTGATGTTTCCAAGGAGACAGAGTTAGGAGGACTACGGGAAACAAGAGTATTGTCATAAAGCCAGATCAGATAGAGGGGCAAGGGGAAGGGAAGGTGGTTGGTGAGGGGAAGAAAAAGAACAAAGACTAAAACTAACAGAGTGAAAAGGAGGGAGGAAACCTGGGAACTAAGCTAGGTGATTACTTCCCCAGTCAGGAAATTATTACTAAGTTAATTTAATGGGGACAAAGGGGGGAACAATCAACAGACCAAGGTTTTGATGATTGATTTAACCTAGATTTGCAAAACACCCATCCTCCTCTCCTGTAGGGTGGATGCTTGTAGAAAAGTTAGGTTAGAGAACAATTCGTTGGTTCCAGCCAGGAAGATCTAGATTCTAGTCCTAATCTATTATATACTGTTTGTGTTATGTTGTGACAAGTCTGTTAGCCTTTTGGTTCTCCAGACAACTCTCTAAGCCTATAAATTTAAGAGATGATGCCAACCTACACTAGCAGAGGGAGTTCCCTATGTCACTGAGATCACAGGACTAAACCCTATTGCCCTTCAGTTTATTAGTGATGTTTTAAGAGATCCATTTGGGACCAGGATATTGTAGGACTTTACAGGCTAAACAGAGAAGCTGATATCGATTCTAGAGGCACCAGGAAGCCATTGGAATTAACTTAGTAGGGCAGTCACATGGTCAGATCTATACTTCAGGAAAATTATCTTGGAAGTGGTCTGGAGGATGGACCAGAGGGAGTGGGGAAAAAGTTTGAGGCATAGAGACCAGATTGGAGCAATAATCTAGGAGAAAGGTGATGAGGACCTGAACTGAGGTGGTAGCTATGTCAATGAAGAGAAGGGGTTGAACCCAAGAAGTGTGAAAGTAGAAATGGTAAGATTTGCCAACTTTGACAAGACTTCCTTCACTTGTACCAAATTCTGGTAGGTAGGTGCTCTTTCTGTGAAGTTATTCTGTATAATTGCATGGGACCCTTTAGGAAGGTGACAGTTGCTTAACCAATTTCAAGCTTGAGTCTGATGTTCTGCTCCTTGATGATGATGCTCTGGGTATCAGAGAAGTCCATGACAGCATATTTACACTCATGGCTAGTAGCACTCTCCTGAGACATTTTCTGTTTCATGATCACCTTATACTGTTAGTAGATCATCTTGGTGTCTTTGAGTTTTGCCTTTCACCAACCCAACTTCCCAATTTTAATGTACTGCAATGTTGCCATGAATTTACTCAACCTTGTTGCTAGTGACCATGGGGTTGTTAACCTTGACATATCTATTAGGTTTAATGGCACAGGTCATAGCCAAAGTAGTGATATCCAGGCAGATCAAACTGTGGTTACCATAGTGGATGGCATTTTGGGGATCAGGTTAATGGTTTGTTGATAGAACCTGACTGAAATCTCATAGTCCTTCCCTCCCTACTCCTTGGCTTGCATCTTGAACTCTTCAGACCAATTCAATTCAATCCAGTAAAATTCAGTTCAATAACCACTTATTAAACACCTATTGCACATTCTAGGCACTTAATGAATACCTGAGAGGTAGTTTGAATTCCAGACATATGCTTGCCTAAAAGAGTAATTTATGGAGAACTCACACATGGTGGTCAGAAAAAGCAATATAAATTATTCTCAAGGTCTCTCTTAAGAACTTTGGAATTGATTGCATGATGTGGGAGACACTGGTACAGGACTGCCCAGCATGACATGCTTTCATCAAAGACAGTGCTGGGCTCTATGAGTAAAGCAGAATTGAAGTAGCTCAAAAGAAACATGAGATGTGCAAATTTAGAGTATCCCAAATGTTCACATGGACTACTTGTGCCTGACCTCTGGTAGAGCATTCTGAGCTTGTATTGGTCTGATCAGCCACAGTCCGATGCATTGTACCTTGACTCTAACATGGTGATATCATTCTGGTCCTCTTTAAGAACAAAGGTCAACAACCAAGCCAACCAAATACCTGAGAAGTAGTTTGGCTTAGTAGACAGAAAGCCAGCCCGGCAGGGAGGAAGACCTGTTCTCAACTTCATTATCTGCCATATACTGGCAGTCACTTATCTTTTCAATGTCCTCAGTCAGGGCCATGGATAGATTTCAGGGGGTTAGTGAACTTGGATGGAAAAAACATTCATTTTAATTATCACTAACTTCTAACTGAAATTTAGTATTTCCTTCAATTATTTAAAACCATTATTCCAAGGAGGGGGTCTATAACAAAACAAAACAAAATTAAAAAAAAAAGATTAAGAACTCCTGTTCTAAGAACATAATAGCTGGAGTCAGAGTCAAGAAGTACTGAGTTCAGATTTCTGCTTTAGATGCTTATTGGCTTGTGTGACCCTGGGCAAGTCACTTAATCTCTCTCAGCATGTTTTTCTCATCTGTAAAATGGAAACAATAATAGCACCTATCTCCTAGGGCTGTTGTGAGGACAAAATAGGATAAAATGCTTTGCAAAGCTTAGAGTGGCATATAAGTGCTAGTTATGTTTTTATTAGCTATTGTTATATACCCTAGTAGAGGGAGTTTCTTTATTGGGTGTTCCCGGTATCAACAAAATCATACATCAGTTTTGAAAATAAAACAGAATATGCAAGAAATCATGTAAGGCACTGGAGATTCAAATATGAAGCTACTCATGCCCTCAACGTGCTTATATTTTACTGGAGTGGGCAACAAGAGGTACTAAAATGTGTATTGTATATGGAGAATTAATGCAAAATAATTTATGAGAGGGAGGTGAGGAAAGACCCTAACAGCTAGGGGATAGGGAAGGTCCTTTGTAAGTATTAACACTTGATCTAGTGTTTTATGGAAGCTAGGAATTCCTAGAGGCAGAGCTGAGACCAGAAAGGATTTCAGACCTGGAAGATAGACTTCAAGGCTCCAGTGAAAAGCAACTTGTCTGCTGGAGGGGAAGAAGGGAACATAGGAAGCTAAGACTCCTTCTTTTACCATACCATACCCCAAAGCCCTCAGGGCAATACAATAAGTATAGCCTAGAGTATAATGAAGTCAGAAGTGAAGAAATAAAAAAAAAACATTTATTGCATCTACTGTGTACCAAGAGGGCAGCTAGGTGGCTCAGGTGGATAGAGTGCTGGGCCTGGAGTCAGGAAGACTCCTTGTCCTGAGTTCAAATCTGGCCTCAGACACTTATTAGATGTATGACCTTGGGCAAGTCATTTCACCCCATTTGCCTCATTTCCCTTATCTGTAAAATAAGCTGGAGAAAGAAAATGGCATACTAACCCAATATCTTTGCTAAGAAAACCCCAAATGGGGTCAGAAAGAGTTGGACATGGCTGAAATACCTGAACAGCAACATGTACTAGGCATGGACTGTGCTAAGGATCAAAGAACAGTATAGCTAGAAGGAGCCTTCAGCCCAATCCCCTCCTTATACAGAGGAAGAGAAGTGGAGTGATTTTCCTAAAGTTAAACAGCTGCTAAGTGCAAGAGCTGGGAGGTGAGTCTTGTTTTCCTGATTTCAAGTCTGGAGTTCTTTCCATTACACCAGCTTCCTCCTCACCACTCTCCCTCAGCAACTGTTATAAAAACAGGGCCTCCTGCAGCCTTATGATGTCATCTGGCCTGCTGCCCCTTGCCCACTCCTCTTGTAAGTTCCCAGGTCCTCAGAGTACAGTGTGGAAAATCTGCTGATGACTTCCTATAGCTGGCCCGCTGTAATGCTAACCGTGCCTTGGACAGCAAGTCAGAAGCAGAGCTGTGGTGGAAGAGTTTTGTGCCACCCCTCAGGGGAGGAATGGAAGTTTCTCCATAAAGGAGTCAATTCAGTTCAATTCAATCTAATTCAGTAAATGCCTATTGAACGCCTACTATGTGCCAAGCACTGTGCTAAGCATTTTATAAAACTGTCTTATTTGATCGTCACAACAACCCTAGGGAGTAGGTACTACAATCATTCTCATCTTACAGAAGAGGAAAGAAACTGAGGCAGAGATTAGCAACTCGACCAGGACTGAACAGATAAGTGTCTGAGGCCAAATCTGAACTTGGATCTAGAATTTCCTGACCCCAGGTCCATTGTTCTATCCTATTCTAAGTGACTGTGTCACTTAACTGCCTAATTGACAATCCTCTCTTTTGTAGATAAGGAAATGAATGAATGAATGAATGAATGAATGAATGAAAAACATATATTAAGCACCTACCTCTCCTCAGTACCTGGGGTCTTTTTACATCTCTATAGCCAGCTCACTATGGAATATCCATCCAAAAGATCTGTCCCCTTCTCCCATTAGTGAATTCTGGGATCCTCCTTTGTTAGAAAGGGCCTAGACCAGCCTACCTTCATGTCCCTTTTGGTCTTTTGAATTTCAAAATGATGCCTCTACTACAGTCTAATTCAGAAACTGCCTTCAACACCTGGGGCCTCCTCACCTCAGATCATTCTGCTACTCCTGTGGCCTGCTCATCATGGGGTACCCCTCTGTCCTAAGTCTACAAAATCATACCCCCCTGCTGGGGACCTTTAATCCACCTGTCCTTTTCAGCTTCCTATCTCCATTAGAATGTAAGCTTCTTGAGGGCAGAGATTGTTTTTCTTTTTGCTTGAAACAATAATAAATGCTTAATAAGTCTCTTCCTTCCTCCCTCCCTCCCTCCCTCCCTTCCTTCCTTCCTTCCTTCCTTCCTTCCTTCCTTCCTTCCTTCCTTTTTCCCTTGGTACTAAGTACTGGGGATACAAACAGAAAAGCAAAGGCAGTCCCTGTTCTTACGGAGCTCAAATTCTAATAGGAGGAGATAACACATATAAAAGGTTTCCTCTGAAAGTCAGATGGAAAAGTCCCATGGTTCTTAGCAAAGCAGGTGGCAATGCTTTTTCTTTAATATCATTTGCACTATCTGCTTCTGATTTTGAACCACTTAACAGGGTTAATAACTTTGGAGGTGAGAGCTTTCTTTTCTGGGTCTTCAAGGAGTCTGGGAGAGCAAGAAGCCACAGCACCCCCAGAAGTGGTTGCCAAGCTACATCTCTGCAAATTAATCAACATATACTATAATACTAAATGACTTCAATGCTAGGGTGAACATAGGAGACAATGGTTAAAAACATGTTAGAAATCACATGCTGGTTAAAAGCATGTTGGAAAAACATGTTGAAAAATTTGGGAATAGGTTTAATATGCATGTATATGTAGAGCCTATATCAAACTATACACCGTCTTGGGGTGTGGGGAGGGGAGAGATAGGGAGAAAATATGGAACTCAAAATCTTATGGAAGTGAATGTTGAAAACTAAAAATAAATAAATTAGAAAAAAAAACAAAGAAAAGTTTGGGATTCAGCAAGGTACAAAGTTAAATTCTTGAATACTATATAGTGAAATGGCTGAATGGACTTGGATTCAAAAAGATTTGAGTTTGAATCCTACTTCATTTAACCTTTTGGCTTCAGTTTCCTCATCTGTAAAAAGAGCACAATAATGACACCTACTTCACAGGGCTGTTGTGAGGATCAAATGAGGTAATATATGTAAAATGCTTTGCAAACCTTAAAGCATTGTATAATTGTTAACTATCATATACAGAAACTTCATACCTCAATGTCATAAATACATTATTTGAGAAGAGAGTCAGAAACATTGGACTTGGCAAACACCCAACGACATGACAAAAACCAATTAATTATAATAGATAGGGAATGACTGATTGTCAATGTGGGAATGATTTCTGAATAAGCTCTTTGTATATTTAAACAAAAATAACTTTAGAGCAAGGGTTCTAAACCTGAGGTCCCTGGAACCCTGTGGGGTCTGCAAACCTGGATGGGGAAAAATCATCTTTATTTTCACTAACCTCTTACTGAAATTTAGCAGTTCTTTCACTCATAAACAAATATCCTGAGAAGGCATACATAGGCTTCATTAGACTGATAAAGGGATCCATGGCAATAAAAAAGGTTAAGAATATCTGTACTGGGGAGGCTAGGTGGCGCAGTGAGTAAGAGCGCCGGCCCCAGAGTCAGGAGGACCCGGGATCGGTTCTGGCCTCAGATGCTTAACACCCATGCAAAAAAAACTGTCCATGTAACCTTGGGCAAGTTACTTAACCCCAATTGCTTTAAAAAAAAAGAATATCTGTACTAAAGCAAAGATAAGAATAAGACCATATATATATATATATGTATATATATATATATATATATATGTGTGTGTGTGTGTGTGTGTGTGTGTGTGTGTATACACACATATGAGAATGGGAAGATATAGCATGCATTTAAAACAACTCCAACTTGTCCTGTCAAGGATCTTTGAAAAATAATGAAGTGCGGGAGAGTATAGCAGGCCTGGAGAAGGCTAACATCCAGTGCTCAGCACATTGTCTGGTACACAGTAGGTATTTTTTTGTTTCTTTCCTTCTTTGTTTTTTTGTTTCTCTCTGTCTGTCTGTCTATCTATCTATTTTTAGATCATAAGCCAGATTGTGAGTGGTGAGAAATTGTTGCTCATCCTTAATTTTCAAAGAGGACCATGACATCAGGAAGATGATGCCATGACTTGTAAGTAAATTGGATTTAAGTGAGAAAGTGCTGCGCAAAGTCACCAGCCTCTCTTTCTTCTCCAGAGTCATCTGGGTCTAGATATAGATCAGGATGACTAGAGATGGTCCAAGGGGTGAGAAGTAAATAGGAGGTGGAATATAGGGAGCAAGTGTACATGACTCTTTGTAAAGGTTTGGATATGAAAGGGAGTGGAGATATGTATTTTGACTTTCTGTAGGAGACTTTGGCCTTGGGAGAACACATCTTCCTGCATACACACATATACATATATGTGTATATGCACATACATACATATATATATATATACATATATATATATATATATATATATATGCACGTATGTGTGTATTAGATCAATATGCTCAACTTTGATTCCTGGTGAGATTATAGGATATACTGTTAAATGGATAGTTAGTAAATATTTAGGAAAGAAACAGATAAGCACCAAGAGCCAAAATAACTTCCTCAAGAATAGTTTGTGCCAGTCTAACCTTATTTTCTTTATTGATTGGGTTACTAAGCGGACTGAACCTGGGAATGCTATAGAATTTACTTAGAGTTTAGCAAGGAATTTTACAGAGTTTTTCATGTTATTCTTTTTTTTTTTTTAAGCAATCGGGGTTATGTAACTTGCTCAAGGTTACACGGCCAATTATTTCTGGGTGTGGTGCTGAGTATCTGAGCCCAGATTTGATCCCCAGGTCATCCCAACACTGGGGCTGGTGCTCTTACTCGCTGAGCCACCTGGCTGCCCCTAAGCAATTGGGGTTAAGTAAATTGCTCAAGGTTACACGGCCAGGTGTTTCTGGGTGGGTGCTAAGTGTCTGAGCCTGGGATTCGATCCCCAGTTCATCTCAACACTGGAGCTGGTGCTCTGACTTGCTGTGCTACCTGGCCACCCCATCATGTTATTCTTGTAAAAAAGATGGTGAGGTGTGAGCAAGATGACAACACCATCAAGTAGATTCTATGGGAAAACCCAAAGAATCATGGTTAGGGATTCAAAGTCAGCTTGGAAGGCATGACCCTGTGGAGTGCCCCAGGAATTTCTATGTGGACCTGGGCTGCTTAACATTTTAAAAAAACTCATTGACTTGCTTAAAGGTTAGATGTTATGCTTATCAATTTTCGGTTGACATAAAATTGAGAGGGATAGTTTAATAGAATGAATGACAGAGACAGGATTCAAAAAGATTTTCACAAGTTATAACATATTAGGCTTAATCAAAGAAGATGACATTTAATAGCTATAAATGTAAAGTCTTATACTTATGTGCAAGAAAAATCCCAAGCACAAGATGGAGGAGGCACAACTAGATGTTGGTCTGAAAAAGTAACAGAAGTTTTAATGGAATGCAAGCTGAATGGGAGTCAATAGTATGATATGCAACTATGACAGCTCATTGGCCAAAGGGAATGCATGGTTCTGTAACCCTTTGGACATAATTCCAAATTGTTCTCTAGAATGGTTGGACAGTGCCACCAGTGCAAGAGTTTATAATAGATGATGCTATAAAGGAAGCTGGTAAATTGACATAGATGTTGAACTTGGAGTTGCTGGATCTGAATTCAAATCCCGACTCTGCTGCTCATTCTCTGTGCAAGGGGGTTGAATAACTTATTGAACAAATTATTCAACTTCTCTTAACCCCATTTTCCTCAAATGTAAAGTGAAGGGATTGGCCTAGGTGACCTGTGAAGTATTATCAAGTGAGCCATAAAATGGGAAGATGTGTTCTCCCAAGGCCAAAGTCTTCTGCAGAAAGTCAAAATACATCTCCCCTCCCTTTCACATCCAAACCCTTACAAAGAGTCATGTACCCTTGCTCCCTGCATTGATCCATTACCTATTTATTTCTCCCACCTGAATCATCTCCAGTCATTCCTGATCTATATCTCACTGTTGGATCCAGATGGCTCTGGAGGAGAAAGTGAGGCTGGCGACTTTGCACAGCCCTCCCTCACTGAAATCCAATTTACTTGCAAGTCATGGCATCATCATCATCATCATCTTTTTTTTTTTTAAGCAATTGGGGTTAAGTAACTTGCTCAAGGTTACACGGCCAGTTATTTCTGGGTGTGGTGCTAAGTGTCTGAGCCCGGATTATATCCCCACGTCATCCCAACACTGGGGCTCTTACTCACTGAGCCACCTGGCTGCTTCTAATGGCATCATCTTCTGATGTCATGGTCCTCTTTGAAAATTAAGGATGAGCAACAATTTCTCACCACTCTTTGAAAATGAAGGACAAACAACTTCTCACCTGTCCCAATATGGCTTCTGACCTCAACACCCAATTGAATTTTCTATTTCATGGGTTACTAAATAACTTCTTAAATACAAAGTTCAATAGTCTTTTCTTAGTCCCGGCACACTGTTCCCTTCCCCTGACGAGTTCATGGATACTCTTTCCTTTCTTGGCATCTTTGACGCGGATCTTTCCTGATTCTCTCACTACTAATCTGACCATTCTTCATTTGCAGGATCATCACCCATCTCCTACCTTGTTAGGAGGGGTGACACCCCCCCCCACCCCACAGACACTATCACTATCCTAGGACCTGTTCTCTTTTCTTTCCTTTGGAGTTATCACCTTCTCCCATGGCTTCAATCATCATTTCCATAGGGAGGATTTCCAAAATCTTGGTACCGTAATTGGCTTTTACACCTCCCTTTAATGTCTCCTGAGACTGTCATGTTCTTCCTTCTCTTCTCTGACTCTTAGTTTCTGTGTATTCCTTTAAGACTCAGATCACAGTCACATCTTCTACTTGCAGTTCTTCAACCACGACAATCCACCTCCCATTTCCATGTTCTTACAATGGCTCTACCCCCTTCACTCGCACCTCTTAGGTTCTCTGGCTTCCTTTAAGATTTAACTCAAAGCTTCCCTGGCTCCATTCCCATCCTTCCCTCAAACCCATGGCTTCCATTTGCAAATGACCTTCTTATGCTCTGGATATATCTTACACATATCTCATTTTAAACATTTTTATCTGCATATACACATCTACATACTCGTGTCTAATAGTAGCCTTCTCTAGGATGTGGTGGGGAGGTGGCGGGAAGAACAAAGCGCACAACAGAGAACAAAACAGAAAGCAGCGCAGAAAAGCAGAGTATCTTTAAAAATGATGTATGGTATTTATTACATAGTTTTTTTTTTTAAGTAAACAGTATGAAACAGAACTTCATGGGTTTATATTGAATATTCTTTTATGCTGTGCTGTGTACATGAAATTGTTCTTTTTTTCCTTTTTGTATTTAAGTTCAAAATAAATAAAAATAAAAACAGAACTGAAGGAAACAAATTGTCATTTATAAATTTCTCTCTCCATCTCCTTCGAGGAAGAATTCGGAACAACTGTGTAATGAGGATCCTTTCCCACTCCTCACCCTGTCCTCTGCCCATTTTCTATCATGAGAGGAGGGTCTGCCTGTCTCTTTGCCCCATTACCTATGCTCCAATCTCTCCCCCCCCCCTTCTACTCCTTCAGGGGTTTTTCTGGTAGGACTGTACCAATCTGGGTAAAATGTGTTCTGCCCTCCACACTTTTCCCCTTCCTCCCAGTTTCTGAGGATTGTCAGATGACACTGGAAGATCAGGGCTGACTTTCCTCAGTTTCCCCCCTCCTCACCAGGGTTGGCCATAGTGATTATACTGCACTCATTACTATCTTCTTCTCTTCCCCCCCTCCCCAAGTGATTTTCACTCTCTTGCCAGAATTCCTAATTGGGACTTTGTGCCTTGGAAGAGGAATCCTGCAGTTGTCCCGGGTTGATCTGTGCTCTGTTCATAGCAACCAGAATGTCTTCATTAGGGGATCTTGGAGCTGGTCCCCTTTCCAATGAATATGATGCTCTGAAGCTGTTCCTGTCAGTTACTGCCATTAAAATTACAGCTGTTTATTGGCCCCTCCAGGGGAAGAAGGCAGACTACTCCCTTCTGTTGCTTCTGAAAATAACAATCTTTCCATCCTGTCTCCCATAGGAAATGCAAGTACTGGCCTGAAAAGTGAGAAATGGGGAGTTTTCCCAGGGAAGGTCTACCCACAGGGCTCACAATCCTGAACTTTTGGATTTGAACTTGCTGGGACCCTCAGACCCCATCTGGAACTCAGCTGGAGCTTCCTCCTTTCTTACTATCTCCCCTACAGCTAACACAGCTTTCAGTAGGGCTGAGAGGATTTGTTTGGCAGGTGAGATAGGGGATATTTTTTCCTTCAAAGTCAAGGAAGCAAGAAGAGAAAAATAGAGAAAACTCTAGGAAGCAAAGGGCAGCCAGATGGCACAGTGGATGGAGTCTTGGGCCTGGTGAGTTCAAATTTGACCTCAGACACTTACTAGCTCTGTGACCCCAGACAAGATACTTAATACTGTTTGCCTCAGTTTCTCATCTGTCAAATGATCTGGAGAAGAAAATGGCAAATCACTCTGATATTTTTACCAAGAAAACCCCAAATGAGGTCATAGTCCAACATAACTGCCATGATCACTACCCTGGTTCACATCCTTACCATTTCTTTCTCTTTCTTGGAAGTATTCTCCTAATTATTCTTCCTGTCTCAAGCCTCTCCCCTCTCTAATCTATCTTCCACACCACTCCCAAAGTGATATTCCTAAAGCACAAGTCCGATTCTGTCATTTTCTTGCTTAAGCAACTCCACTGGATCACTATTGCTTCTTAGATCAAACTCAGCTTGTTTGCCATTTAAAGCCCTTTACCACTGGGTTTCTAACTCCTCTTTCAGTCTTATTAACCATGTCTCTCCTTTATACAACACTAAGATCCAGTCAAATTGCCCTCCTTGGGGTTCCTTTCACAGGACATTGTTTCTAAACCTTTGCACAGGCTGTCTTTGATGCCTGGAATGCCCTCCCTCGGAACCTCCCTTTTGGAGAATCCCTACTTTCTTTCAAAATTCATATGATCTCCTTCATCAGGTCTTTCTTAATGTCTTTAGCTGTTAGCGCCTACCTCAATTCCCAAAGAAATTAGCTTGCCTTTATTTTTTATATAGTTTATATTTACTTATATTTGTCCTTGTTTTCTCCACAGCATGTAAGTTCCTTGAGGACTGAGACTGTGGAATTTTTGTCTTTCTATTCCTACCACATAGATTTTGTTGTTGTTCAGTTGTTTTAGTTGTGCTCAACTCTTTGTGACTCCACTGGGGGTTTTCTTGGCAAAGATACTAGAGTAGTTTGCCATTTCCTTCTCCAGCTCATTTACAGATGAGGACACTGAGGCAAACAGGGTTAAGTGACTTGCCCAGTGTAACACAGCTAGGAAGTGTCTGAGGTCAGATTTGAACTCAGGAAGATGAGTCTTCCTGGCTGGTAACTCTATCCACTGAGACACCCAGCTGTGCATTACATAGATAGTAGGTATTTAATAAATGTTGGTTGATTGACTGATTAAATTGAAGGTTGATGACCTGGGTGACTGGAATTATAGATACCATCAAGAGAAATGGGGAAGTTAGTAAGAATGTTGTTGTTGTTGTTTTAATGAATTCTGTTTTGAACAGGTAGAGTTTGAGATGCCTGTGGGCCATACCACTGGGGATGTCAGGAAGATAGTTGGTGCTCAGGAAAGAAAGATGAGAGTTGGGAGTCATCTGGGTAGAGATAAAAATTAAGGCTACCCCACAAGGATCTTTCCAATATGAGTTGTTATTATTGCCCACTATGGGTTCTGCTTTTTCCACTGTTTCCCACAAGGGGCTTGCTTGATCTCTTTTGCATGTCCTCCTATATGATTGAAGTCTTTCCCCTCAACCACTAGTGCTTCCCACCTCCCCATTTGTCTTGCATTTATTTCGTGTATATGTATTTGTTGGTGTTGTCTCTCCTCAACAGAATGTAAGGTTCTTGAAGGCAGTGCTTTATATATGTCTTTGTAGTGCCCTTAGCCCCCTCCCTCCCTCCAACCCATCCAGCACTAGCACCTAGCACCTAGCAGCAGGTCTGGCAGGAATAGGAGCTTGATTAAATGCTTCATACCTCTCACCTGAATTTCCTGGTTGCTTCCACTTCACCAAACCATGTCTCTTCCATTTCTCAAAAACGAGGGCAAGATTTACCTTCTCCAGGTAATCTTACCTGATTAAGCTTACCTCTGCGCATTCTGATCACTCCTGTACTCTGTTCTCCTGGATTCACATATTCAATGTGCAGTAGAAAAGTTTGTAATACATTGATTTACAAGTGCCCTTTGTTTTTTATTTTCATGGGTGATCTGTTCCTTTAATGAGATTATAAACTCCTTGAGGATGGGTATCACTGTATATTTCTTTTTAGCCCCTGTTGATTCATTTCTATTCAGGGCTGGCAGAAAAACTAAGGCATTGACAGTTGCGGGCTAGAAAACAGCTTGAGTGGGATGCTTTTGCTAATGCAGTTTCTCCTCCTGGAAAAGTACAGGAATAATCAGTCCCTTGAGTGTTTTCCTTAAAGATGGCAATCAGCAGAGGCACCTGATTACTATGGTCACCCACTGAGAAATCAATTATCTCCCAAAGCAAACTTTCCCAATTGGCTTCAGGCAGACCAGCTAACAATGTGCAGAGCTCTACAAGGCAGGTGACCCTCTTTGCACCAGGCAGCTTGTTCCAATTAAGATTCAGTTCTGTTTCCAGGCCAGCCTTCACAGCCCACTCCCATACTAGCAGGAAGGGAAGCATGGAAAACAGAGCCAAATGTCTGTCTTGCTTGCTCTGCTCCCCTGCCCCGTCTGTTTATCCCTCCTGATTATCCTTCCTGATCTCTCACTTTTTTCCCTTCTTCCCTCCCCCCCTCCCTCCTTTCCTTCCTTCCTTCCTTCCTTCCTTCCTTCCTTCCTTCCTTCCTTCCTTCCT
>NW_027187335.1:3860725-3864539 GCF_028583685.1 Petaurus breviceps papuanus | reverse complement strand
CCTTCCTTCCTTCCTTCCTTCCTTCCTTCCTTCCTTCCTTCCTTCCTTCCTTTTCTTCCATCCTTCCTTCCATACAAGTGGACCTAGAGTTCTGGCAGCACTAATTCATGGCTTTTATTTAGAATTTTATTTAGAATTCGTAGTCTTTGCTTCCCCTAACAATTGTTCTTTGTGGATTTGGAGGAGAAGCTGGGTGGAATAAAGGAAAATTTGCCCCAGGAAAATAATTCCTAATATCTCTAAACTTCATCAGGATGATCTGCTTTGCAGCACTGTCAGTGAAGGTGCCAAGGGATTCACATTTGACATGAAAAACTTTAGCATGCCCACTAAGACTGAAATAAAAAGGAGTATGTTCCCATTGTAGCAAGAGGGAATTGAAGACAGTCAGGAGGAAGGAAGGAACTACCAAATCTTAAGAGTTTTGCAAAGTAAAATGTCAGAATAAGTGATTGAATGCTGTTGTGGGAGTTCTTCCTTTGGCTGTTGTAATGAAATGCTGCTTCCTTCACTCTTGGTAGGAATTCTCTCTTACTGTACTATGGCACTGTAAAAATGTAAGTGGACTTGAGTGAAACTTTCTTGGTGGGGATGGGGTGGCGGTAGGGTGTAGCCCTACATGACATCAACCTGAAGCAGAGGAAATGGGTGGAGTTAACTGCCAGGCTAGGATGAATATGAAAATTTTAACTGAATCCAGCTGGTATCAGTCTCACCCAGCCTTGTGTTGCCTGGGTCTATCTGGGGTTGAAGGTATTTTAGGTTAGCAGAAATTGAGCTACTCCCTCTAGTTGGCCCCAAGGGTGTGACTTTCCCTTAGTCAACCCTCTTCCCCCTGCCCCCCCCCCCCCAGCTGGTCAGAAAGTAATAGGGGGAGCAAACTGGCTTTAAGCCTCCTCTTGATCACTCAGTCTGTTTCACAAGCCACTGTTTTAATGTGATTGTGACCGGAGAGAATCATTATCAATAAGATTCTATCTCATTTAGCTCAAACCATCAACCAGAATAGAGTCCTGGAGACTTAGAATCCTCTTCCTGCCCCTCCTCTCAACAGTCAGAACTAATTATAATCCCATCTCTAATAATATCAACCTATGTGGGTCTGGTAGTCCATTTAATCTCTCTGGACCTCAATTTCCTTACCTTTAAAATAAGGGGCATAGACTAGATGGCCTCTGATGTCCCTTCTAGCTCTTGACCTATTATTAGTAATGCAAATAGACAATTGATCAAAATTGATTATCAATCAGCATGTAAAACATATATAATCTATATCAGATTGCTTGCTGTCTTGGGGAAGGGGAGGGAAGAAAGGGAGGGAAAAATTTTGGAACTCAAAATATTATAAAATCTTATAGAAATGAATGTTGAAAATGTTTTTTACATATAATTGGAAAAAATAAAATGCTATTTACAAAAAAAATGAAATGCTATTTACAAAACCCCCCACAAAATCAGGATGCAATATAACAAGTAAAAATCAAGCCATGAAGACTCTCATTGTCCATTTTCCCAGATGTCAGTCTCCCAGCTTCCCAGGATGTGAATGGAGTTTATGAAGAATTTTCTCTAATTCTTATACTTACCTTGTTGCTTTGGTGCTTTAAGCTAGTGGGGTAAATGCCCTCTCTGCCAAAAGAGATCATAATCACTGGGTCTTTGTGAGTGGCTCTAAGTAAAGCAGGTGATGAATGATGTGATGCCACAAAATAAATACTCATATATCATAGAGAGCTTAATTTCCTCCCATTAATACTCTCTTATGTGTTTATCTATCTTGGGAACTTTCAGTCTCACCTCTGTTTCTTGGGCTCAAACCTAAACAAGATTGCTCTGGGAAGTGCTTTGTAAAACTTAAAATATTATATAAATGAGTTGTTGATGTTATTGTTGTTATTAACTTAGACCAACCTCATCCCACTAGAGAGAGATGGACTGTAACTAGGACAGGCAACTGGACCTTTCTCCCAGGGAGCCAGCATATAGAATATGCTGAAAATGGGTTCCTTCAGTAGAGCAGAGACTGATGAATTTAACTCTTAGCAACCCAGGCATGTAAGTCTTCACTAAATCTGAGACTCTGTCTCCACCCAACTGAATTTGTATTTAAAAAGCCTGTTTCATACTGCTTGCCCAGGAAACACACTCCATGAAGCTTTCCTTAGGAGCCAAAATTGCTAGTTATGACTTTTAGTATGTAAGATTGCTGAGAGATCAGAACGAGGTTATGAATGGAAAAAAGAAGAGGGGTTGAGTCCCTTAGAGTTTGCATGTTCTTTCCTTGGTAAGGAATACACATTATAAACTATGTGTATAATTTTATTTATTTAGTTTGCCTCAGACACTTTAGAGCTTTACAACCCTGGATAAGTCACCTCCAATGATCTCAATTCCTCATCTATAAAAAAGTGGAAAATGATATAGAGTAGTTCTGAGAGAAGTACTTTGAAAAACTTAAAATACTAAATCTATGTATTAATAGAAATAAATTAAAACATATATATTTCTAAGCAATGTGTCATTCTATAAGAACTATTTTTTGTTGCTTTTAGGGGGGCAATTGGGGTTAAGTGACTTGCCCAAGGTCACACGGCTAGTAAGTGTTAAGTGTCTGAGGCCGGATTTGAACTCAGGTGCTCCTGGCTCGAGGGCCGATGCTCTATCCACTGCACCACCCAGCCACTCCAAGAACTCCTTTTTTTTTTTTTTAAAGCAATTGGGGTTAAGTAACTTGCTCAAGGTTACACGGCCAGTTATTTCTGGGTGTGGTGCTAAGTAACTGAGCCCAGATTTGATCCCCAGGTCATCCCAACACTGGGGCTGGTGCTCTTACTTGCTGTGCTACCTGGCCACCCCTCAAGAACTATTTTCTTAAAAAAAAATTATCAAAATGGTAGTCATTTCCACAGCTCAGTTTTTTGATGAACTCTAGTCATATACTCAGTCATTCAAAGGGAGCAATATATTGGAGGCAGAATAGAGACACCAGAGGATTTTGGAAGGGGTCAGAAGATCTGAATCCTAATCCTAGTTGTGGGAAGAATTAGCTGGGTATCTTTGGACTCTCTTCCAGGTCTCTGTCTGCCTCTGTGAAATAAAGGGTTAAATGAATAGAAGGGTATATTCATAAATGTACTCTGTTTTCACAATACCTTCTTAGGAAGACCTTAGTTCAAATCCAGCCTCTTATACTAATTGACCCTATGCCCTCTGGGCAAACTTCTTAACCTCTATTTCCTTCAGTTTTCTCGTCTGTAAAGTGGAAATAATGAAAGCATCCACCTCCTAGGGTTGTTGTGTTGTGTAAGTAAAATGGGATAATATTTGTAAATTTCTTAGCACAGTGCCTGGCACTTAAAAAACACTTAATTAAGTAAGGACTTAATAAATGTCTGTTTCCTCCCTTCCTCCTCAGAAAGTTCTTTCTTTTTTCACTTTATCTTCCTCTCCCTCCTTCCTTTCCTTTCTTTTCTTTTTTAAAAATAAATAAAATGCAGACAAAAGTTAGTTTAGGAGGAAGATCATTAATGGTTAGAGAGATCAGGAAAACCTTCTTGTAGAAAGTGGTGAAGGAAGAGAGTTAGTCATTTAGCCGTGTCCCAACTCTTCATGATGCCATGGATCATGCCGTCTGTGGGGTTTTCTTGGCAAAGATACTGGAGTGGTTTGCCATTTTCTTCTCTAGGGGATTAAGGCAAATAGAGATTAAGTGATTTGCCTAGGGTCACACAACTAGTAAGTATATGAGACTGGATTTGAACTCAGGTCTTTTTTTTCCTTCCTTCCTTCCTTCCTTCCTTCCTTCCTTCCTTCC
>NW_027187335.1:3855696-3860715 GCF_028583685.1 Petaurus breviceps papuanus | reverse complement strand
TTCCTTCCTTCCTTCCTTCCTTCCTTCCTTCCTTCCTTCCTCTTCTCCTCCTCCCCTTCTTCCTCCCTCCTTCTTCCTTCCTTCCTTTATTGATCAAAATAGTCTGAATTATATTTTCAAGAAGACTGTCAATGAATATGAAGAAAGGTTATATACCTTAGCATTTATTCTGACTGGGGAAGAATGCTTATGGTGCGCTCAATTTAAAAGAGCTTATCAAATTCCCACCTTGAGCTGTGATAAGTGGGTTGTAATAGTGGAGAGGTTCAGGTGCCAAAATTGAAAAGAAAAAAAAAGAAGGAAGAAATACCAGTCACCTATAGGCTATGCTGAAAACATGAACATAGGCTTTGAGAACTAGACCTTTAAGATGTAGTTTGTGGGCTGAGAACTCTATGTGTAGACAGCAGGAGCCCATCATTGATATTCTAGACTTCTGGCTCCCAGGAGGTCGATATAGATCAAAGGGAAGTGTGTGAATGTAGTTTGCTTTGAACACCATTTTCTAACACACTTATGTAATTGAATTGATGGTATCCCTGCTGTGTTGGGTAGATAGAGAAATTAGGGGAGTTAACTAGTACTCCTGGAAGATACCATATGGTGAAAATTATCTGCAATATGTGTTGAAAATACTTAAAACTGGATTCAATTTCTTGTAATTTTCTTTGCCATTCAATTCTATTAATTGCCTTTTGCTCTGATTTCATCTGTTGTCTAGCAAGTTCTGGCAGAGATAAATGGGATAGGAGCTCAGAGTTTGTGGTGTGATCAGGAGTACCATTAGCCTGGGAACCCCTAGTGAGGGGTGTCAGAGTCACATGGAGATTGGAGTGGGCCATGCACACAGATGAAATCATCCTGAAGGAGTCTCATTGTTCTAAAAATGCAAAGATTTTGCATTTACAATTCTAGAATTACTCTCAGGATTGAATCTCAAGGCCCAGCCTACTACAGGCTTCTCAGGCCTCCACTTTTTGACTTTAGAGTCTTTGTCTGTAGAATGTTTAAATTAGGAAGGGGATATAGGTTAAATACACCCAGTCGTTTCCAGGGACCAACCGATTTAAGGCATGGAGGCAGATAGTGCTGGGTGTGTGTGTGTGAGAAGGGGTGGCAGGAAGGGTGCTTATTTTCTCAGATGTAACTTGGAGTCCAGTCAGATGTGGCCTAAAAATTTCCCATTTGGAAAACTTCCAAGGCAAGGACACTTTCTAGTGAGTAGGTAAGAGAGGACTTGACAAAATTTCCTTCTTTTTTTCATCTGTTCTCTTCTAGCCTGAGAGAAAGAGTTGACCAGCTGTATTTCAGGTTTACGGTTGTTAGAAGGATGAGAGTGAGTTTGGTTTTATTACTTGGTGGCAATTTATATATTTTTTGCTTTTTTTTTTTTTTAAAGAAGGGTTAAATGAGATGCAAAGTGAACAATCATCCCATTAAAGCATGAAGTTGGGCGACCCTAATTAGGGAGTTCAGAATCATAGGATCACATTTAAAACAGAGACTTTAGAGATCATCTGATTCCCTTATCTTAATCAATCAATTCACGAGCAATTATTTATTTAATTAATCAGAAAATTAATTTTAATTAATTAATCTGATCCCCTCATTTTACAGCTGAGGAAAATGAGGCTTAGAGAGGTGGTGATGTTTTTATAGTCACAAACCTAGTTAGTGGCAAAGGCAAGATTTGAAATCAGGTCTTCCCGATTCCAAGTCTAGCAATCTATCCAATACCTAATGCTTTCTCTGCTTACATGGAAACACTTCAAGTCTTTTCTCTATAATCTTCAACCCTTTCCAGCCTTGAAAGCCTGGCTTTGGCTGGATTTCACAGACAAGGTCACACAATCCCCAAGGCTTTTCAGAGTTGTTTTTCAGAGCCAAAGACTTGACTTTTCAGCAGGAGCAATGAAATGCTTTGGGTTCAGAGCTTTAAAGCTTCTCCAGGGGAGGGATTAAGTTTTTAAGCTCACAGTTGAGCTTTCACTGTTTGGTTTGCCTTCCCTGCACCATCTGCTACACAGTTTTGAACCAGTTCTGGCCCCATAACACCAGCAGAAAAGAGACCATGTGGCCATTGTTGGCATGATTTTTACTTTTGGCCTAGGCCATTGCTTCCTTTGGGCACTTTTCTCTAAGTTGGCCCCAACATGAGAGATCTCATATACAATCCTCTGTGAAGGGGATTTGGAGATTTTCTAATCTGCTTAACTACCTCTGGGAAGGACTGTGATCACAGAATCTCCCAAAGTGTAGTCACCTGCCCCTTCCTTCAAAATCTCCAGAGAAAACAATTTCACAGTCTTCCTTTATAACTCTTTTTAAGGTTGTAAAAATTCTGGAAGTCAGGAAAGATGCAGAGCTAGGATACCCTGACCCTCATTCCCATTGGATTTGGGAAGGCAAGAATATGGACATAGAGATGAACCCTGAGATGAGGGATTGGTGGTCCACTATGGAAGAAAATGTTGTCCATTGCCCATGTTGGTACCCTAGGAAAAAAAAGTTTGCCTTCTGTTAGTCATGACCCTACCAACAAATTTCTTCTAATGTCTAACTTGGATCTTCACTTTCACTCCTATGGAGTGCCCATTTCTGTCTCTCTCACATAGAAGAGTTAAGCAAAACCAGATCTAGAACCAAGGAGAAGTGTGGTGTAATAGAAAGCCCTTCCTACCCCCAACTCTTAAATCAGAGAACTCTGGATTCCAAATCCCACATCTGATGCTTACTAACTTCATAAGCTTGGAGAGTCACAACTTTTCTGGTCCTCAGTTTCCTCGTTTGTAAAAAGAGAGGACTTGACAAGGTGGCTTCTAAAGTCCCTTCTAGCTCTAGTTATATTTCTTTTTGGGTGAATGAGGAAAAAGCAACCAAGAAATGTTTTCTTGTGGAGTGAATGAGCATAATTAGGGGAAAGGAAATATTTAATATTTTCATCCTTTCCTACCTGTTTCCTATCTGTTAAATGAAAAAGCCACAAAAGCTTAAATCCCCTGAATCCCCTTATCAAAAGAAGCTCTTAAATGAAGACTGAAATCCCTCCTTTTTGGGAGTGGATTGATTATTCCTCATACCTTTCTACCAACATCAGTTAATGCCAGTCTCAAACTTGGACCTACACCCGAGGACCAGGCTCTTGCTGTCTTCCCACAATGCCTGGTCCTGCTCAACATAGATAAGAACCCACTGAATTTTACCAATTTGGGCACAGCCAATTCCACCCAAGACTTTTAGCAGAACCGTTTCCATCCTCATTGACTGCTTCTTCTTACTATGGGTACTTCCTTTCAATAAAGGCTTGCTTGACTTTCTCTCTACTGTTTTGCTGTACTTATACGGTACTTCAGTATCCCCAACCACCACAAATGATGTTAAGAAAGGATCAAACTCAACTGAACAGAAGATAGTATCCCAATTGGGCCATTAATTTTGGCCATAGTTGCTATTGATGACTCCTAGAGAAGGAAGCAGTATCTGAGTTTTTTTCAAGGTATCAGTTCAGGAAGGACAACCTATAAATTATTTGGGGGTGGGGATGTATTGGCCTGCACCCACACCTGTCTGTTTTGCATTTTGCCCCTAAAATTCAGCTCAGAACAGAACATATGATTTATTTGTACATGACAGAATATCTGACAGTATCTCATTTCAACCAATTTATCTACATTAAGTAATTACTGTATGACATGGAAAGGGATGTAGTGTCATTTTCATGTTGTATAGCAAAGGATGCTGCATCTAGGTTCAAAAGAGCTGGATTTGAACTCTAGCCCTGCCACTTACTTCCTGTGTGATAATAAACATGTCCTTTAACTTCTCTGGCATTTGCTTTCCTCACCTATAAAATGGGAGAATTGGATTAGATGGCCTCTAAGCTCTCTTACCACTCAAAATCTGGGATATTGTGAATTGAATTAAATTGAATACATCGTAATTCCCTCTCTTGAGGAGCTTACCTTACATCGAGACCTCTGGTCTAATTCAGATCTGAACAAGAATCCCTTCCCCTACATACCTGATAGTGGTCATCGATCTGCCAGGGGCCAACTCGAAATTAACAGAATAATATAATACTGACAGAACCAAGGTATAATTGATTGACTGACTGACTGATCCTCACAAGTCTTATGATAGCAATGCTATTATTGCCCTTATTTTATAGACATAGAGATCGGGGTTTAGAGAATTTGTTTCCTAGGTTCACAAATCTAATTGAGCTCCTTGAGACATGATTCTAACCACAATGTCCCTGATTCCAAAGCTCAGTCAACTGTGATAATAAGGTATGATGGCTGGTTGAATAGGTGGCATAGACAGAAGCAGAATTCAGGTGGAAGGTGGATTAGGCTGTAGGCTGGTGGCCACTGGGGGCAAGATCTGTTCTCCAACTGTGGGGCCTCTTTGAGGGGGTACCATGGCTTTGTCACGCCAGTGGAGAAATCTTAGTTCCTACCAGCTGCCTCCTCTTCCTCCTCCCCCTCCTCCCCACTATGGCAGGCTGTTTGAGGGTGGGGGGTTCGTTTAGTTTCTCTGGATGTTTCTTTAAGGACATTGAGAACAACCAGCCAATAATAATCTCAGACAGGATATCCTCTAGGGAAAGACACTCCACACTAAATATAAACAAGAGATTTCAAACTTTGGAAACGACAGACAGTTGTAAAACAATACCAAAGCAAATACCCAACCCATAGGTTTAGTTCTTGTCTTCCCTCTCTTTGTTCCTCTCTCTTTCTATGAGTGTCTTCGTGTTTGTAGGTGCGTATCTGCCCTTCTCCTCGTCTGGGTTTGTGCTTTCCCTAGTCTGTGTGGCTCTTTAGGATTGTAAACACATCCCTCTGACCTGGTGTATGCCTTTTTATCTGGATAGACATCTTTTTCTGCCTGTGTGTTTCTTGGTTTTCTCTGTGCCTGGGTGTACGTGCACAAATTTCTTTATTTGTGTGTCATTCTCTTCGTATATCTCTTCTAGACTCTCTCTCTCTCTCTCTCTCTCTCTCTCTCTCTCTCTCT
>NW_027187335.1:3846762-3855596 GCF_028583685.1 Petaurus breviceps papuanus | reverse complement strand
TCTCTCTCTCTCTCTCTCTCTCTCTCTCTCTGTCTCTGTCTCTCCTAGCTTTTCTTTCTTCAAGGTAGTAAAGTTGCCTCAAGATAATTTTAAACTAGATCATCCTTCTACTGAGATAGACTGAATAAATGACAATAACTTAACATTTAAATGGTACCTTAAAGTTTGCAAGGAACATAAAATATATCTTTACCCCCCCCTTTTTTGTATCTGAATAGCAGATTGTCTGATATGTATTTAGCACTTAATAAAATCCTTGCTGATTGACTGACTGAATGATCTTCACAACAGTCTTATGATGTGGATCCTATCGTTGTCCCCATTTTACAGACAAAGAAGATGAGGTTTAGAGAGATTAATTTGCCTAGGCTCACCAAGCTAGTTGAGCTCCTTGAGACATGATTCTAAACCACAATACTACTGATTCCAAGGCTCAGTCAGCTGCAACAAGCTGCCCATTTGATTGAAAGGATGTATAATTTTGTAAAAATTACGCTGTACAGTGAGTTAGGAGAACAAGGGTCTCACCTCTGAGGCCAAGTCTCACCTCCTGAGGATGGGGACAATGAATGATAAGGTAGTGAAAATTTAGAGCATAAACTTTTTGTGAGTTTATACTTTGTCCATTCTTTGTACTTGTATCCCTGTTTGCATGGGACATGGTATACAATAGGAGCTTAATAAATATTTGTTGATAGACTTTGAACAAAGTCATGATGAAAAATAATAATACAATGGTGATACTGACTATAATAATAGCCAATATTTATATAGCGCTTACTATGTGCCAGGCATTGTGCTAAGCCCTTTACAATTCCTGCCTCATTTGATCTTCACAACAACCGTGGCAGGTAGAGGCTATTATCCCATTTTACAGTTGAGAAAACTGAGGCAAATGGAGGTTAAGTGATTTACCCAATGTCACCCAATAGTAAGTATCTGAGGCTGGATTTAAACTCCTACCTCCAGACCCTAGGAGTCTATTCACTGTATCACCTAGCTGACCCAATAACACCAACAACAAACAAAAATAATAACTAACTTTTATATAATCTTTAAGGTTTGCAAAGCACTGTACAATTATTTGAGGCAGCTAAGTGGTTTAAGAGGCAGTTAGGTGATTGAGTGGATAGAGAGCTGGGCCTGGAGTCAGGACGTTCCTGAGTTCAAATCCAGCCTCAGACACTCACTAGCTGTGCATCCTGGACAAGTCACTTAACCTCTGTTTTCCTTAATCCCCTGGAGAAGGAAATGGCAAACCACTCCAGTATTTTTGCCAAGAAAACCTCATCCTCGGGATCATTAAGAGTTGGACACAACTGAATGACAACAAATACAATCATTATCTCATTTTATCCTCATAACAAAGCTGGGCAGTAAGTGCTATTGTCCCCATTTTACAGACGGGGGAAACAGAGGTTGAGAGAGGTTATATGACTTTCCCAGGATTGTGCAACTAATAAGCATCTAAACCAGGAATTTGAACTCAGTACTTTTTGGCTAAGTCTAACACTCTAGGTACTATATAGTACCTGCCTGCTTCTAAATGATAAATATTAGAAAATCTCTAAACAAAAATCGCTTTCATGATATGGTGATATATGGTTTACAAATCACTTTAAAGAACTTTTCTCATGACACACACATATGGTGAATTCGTCTGAAGCTCAGAGCTACATTTCTATTATGCCAAGTTGCTTCCCCAAGTATAATAATGATAGCTCACAATGATAGAAGTTTGAGGATTGCCAAAGTGTTTGGTTCACACTATTTCATTCAGGCTTGGCCTGTGAGGTAGGTGCTGTTGTCACCCACATTTTACAGATGAGGATCAGAGAGATTGAGTGATAGTCTGGAAATCACACAGTGAGGAAATGCCAGGTCTTCCTGACTTCAAGCCTGGCACTACCCACTTGACCACACTCCCACTCCTAAGACTTTGCCCATCCACAGGATGGGATTAGATTCTTCCTTTGTTAGAGTTCTAACTTCTCCTTGGTCTATGGAGAATGGAGCCCTGCCCTTTTTGTTTCTTTATCAAGACACCTTCCAGGCCTTGGGAACTGTGTCACAGCAGGAAGCCCATGGCTCCTGGAAGTGGGGGTGGGAGGAGCGGATGGATCCCTTAGGCCACTGAGTGACTGCCTCTGTCAACACTGCCCTCATCATTTGTGTTTGCAAATCCCTTCCTGCCCACCAAGTGCTCTCCTGAATACCCCATTGTAGTTCCATTCACTGTTACTTAAACCACGTAATAACTATAGAGTCTTTCTCTCCCTCCTTGGCCAGTCTGCAGACGGGGACCCTGGCCCTTATCTCAGTCCACGATCTTTCCCACCAAGAACCTGGTGCCAGCGTGTCCCACAAATTCCTTCCCCCACTCCAAACTCACTTCAGAGTAAACAAATCGAAATACCAGGAGGATATTTACAATTCCAGACCAAACTCCCGATTTCCTTGGCAGGCCCAGGAGACAATACACTCCAGCATCAGCCTGAAATTGTACTGTCAGAAATTGATACAGCCCAAGATTGCGAAAATATTGTGTTTAGCTGGGCAATAGGCAAGCAAAACAAAACCGGCAGAGTTGCTTTGGGGGAAGGACCCTCTCTGATTGTTTATTCTCTCTATGATATCTTCAGGCAGCACAAACTCGGCTCCATAAGCATCCTGGCTTGCCTCCAGCGGACTAGTGGGAGTCTGGCCCTGTCCTAAGGACCCAGGAAGTAAACTCTCTCTCCACCCCCATCCCCTTTCACTTTTTCACGTTTCTCTGTGATTGCTTTCCATGGCCAACTTTTTCAATAGGCTCCTAACAACATTCATCGTTTGTTCAGACCGTGGACCTGGCTCCTTGAGAAACACTAGAGTCTTTTGTAGCAGACTCATTAATGGTATTTGGCATGGACCCTGCCCCTTGGGTCCTCATCTGGCCCCCAGGGCCTGGAACTACACACTCTGCATAGAAGGTGCTCAGTACACATGCACTGTGATGAAATCGGCTTTGTTCTTCCTATTAGACGCCTCTCTATCCTGCTTCTGGGACTGACTCTAGCTAGCAAGAGTAGCTTATGGCATCTAGCAGATCTATGATATTTCAGATTCTCTACATTTTGTTTAAGGGTTGTGAAGAGAAGGGCTGGGAGAGTCACCCTGAGAGATAGCAATCTGGAAAATTAGAGGGAGTTTAGTGGAGTGCTGTGATCAGTACAGAAGTGAGTTTCAATCCCAATTTAAACACTGACTGACTGTGTGACCTCAGGTAAATTGCTTAACCTTTCTGTGCCCCAGTGTCTTCCTTTATAAAAATGAGGATAATAATAATATAATATAAATATAAACATAATAATACCTAAATCATAAGGTTCCCAAGAAGATCAAATGAACACGTAAAGTGCTTTGTAAGCTTTAAAACTTTATTATTAAGATATGTTGTTTAGTCATTTCAATCCTATCCAACTCTTTGTAACCCCATTTGAGGTTTTCTTGGCAAAGATGCTGGAATGGTTTGCCCTTCTCCAGCTCATTTTACAGATGAGGAAACTGAGGTAAACAGAGTGAAGTGACTTGCCCAGGGTCACACAGCTAATAAGTGTCTGATGCCAGATTTAAACTCAGGAAAAGGAATCTTCCTGATTCCAGGTCCAACACTCTATCCACTGTATAACTACCTGCCCATTATTAAGACACTAATGTATGAAATAGTCATTCCAGAAACATGTAGGAAGAAGCTGGTCTTGGCTTAAAAACAAATTAATTATTTTGATTATCTGAGGAAAAAGGACAAAGTCTTCAAGGTCTTCTACAATCTGGTCCCAGACTATGTTTCTAGCCTTATTTTTTCTTTAAGCTTTTTCCCTTCAGGGAAGCCTCTTTTCTGCATTTTAGTTAAATTGAACAGCTTGATAGTGAAAATAGCACTGCATTTGCAGGGAGCTGCAATCAGGGGTTCTCTTTCCAAATGCCAGAAAATTCAGTTCTCTGTGGCTCCACATGTTCTCCACATGCTCCACATGCTCCACACCTCTGTTCCTAATCATGTGACCTTGGATAAAATAAGTAACTTCCTCAGTTTCCTCAACTGTAAAATGAGGTAGTTGGGTTAGATGATTTCTAAAATTCTGAAGTCCTGTAATGTAAGTCTGCTTCCATATTTCTCCTTCCTCTTTTCAGGTGCCCAATGCCTTCTCTTTCTCAATCTACTTTCAGAAAAGTATGTGAAATGTACTTTATACATTGATATGAATTTAAGCCAAGGCATTGCCTTTCCTGACGTACTTATATTCACATTTTTGTTTTTCCAGTTATAGACTAAAATATTTTTGTCCGTGAAGGAAGTGGGGGGAGAGAAGGAAATAAGTACCTATTATATGAGAGATACTGTGCTAAGAACTTTTCACAAGTATTATCTTATTTGATCCTCACAACAACTTTGGGAGCTAGGTACTATTATCATCCCCATTTCATGGTTGAGGAAATTGAGACAAACAGAGGTTAAGTGAATTGCCCAGGGTCACACAGCAAAAAAGTATCTGTGGTCACATTTCAATGCAGAACTACAATAATTCCAGAACTAGTTCTCTATCCACTATACTACCAGAAATTACCTGGCTGGGAAATTCTAAATATCAGCTATTTGAGGGTGGGTTTGGGAATAAAGAGCCTTTCTGTAGCGTCCTTGAAAACACATTTAAAAGGGAGCAGTTTAGGTGGTGTCTACATAAAATCTGCTCTGAAAAGGTGCCTGATCACGATCATTGGAGACAGTTAGAGGCCAAAGAGACCT
Organism: Petaurus breviceps papuanus; assembly: GCF_028583685.1. NCBI lineage: Eukaryota > Metazoa > Chordata > Mammalia > Diprotodontia > Petauridae > Petaurus > Petaurus breviceps. The sequence continues at coordinate 3,850,810 of NW_027187335.1, read as the reverse complement.
CTTTTTTGGAGGGTCTCTCTCTCAGTCCCAAGTAAACAATCCCATTTTCTTGAGAAGTTACCTTGTTCAGGAGTAGAGGCTTGACTCAGTGGGTTGGCTAAGAAATGTCTTCCAATGCGGAGCACAGCAAATCCAGAGGGTGTCATAGGGAAGGCTGGAAGCTTTCTGGGATCTCTGCCAATAAAATAATTTTTTGTAAGATTGTGTAAGAAAAGACAGAATGGCAGAATGAATCGTGTTGGCCTCTAAGCTAGGAAGATGAGGGTTCAAGTCCCATCTCTGACTTATATTGATATAATCTTGGTCAAGTCACTTTCTGTCTGTGCTCTTGGCAACTCTATAAATTGCAAAGTAGGTGCTGACCTGCAGTAGGAGAAGGAGGTTCCCTAGCCAGGAGCAAAATCACTGATGCAATCCCTATCCTTGAAGGACATAGAGAGAAACCAGTAAGGTTTCACTAGGAGACAGCTGGAGAGAGTTAAAGACTGAACACTGGGAACAGGGCCAGAAAGATTGCATGTGTGTGTGTGTGTGTGTGTGTGTGTGTGTGTGTGTGTGTGTGTGTGTGTGTACAAAATCAGGAGAAAGTTGTGTTTAAAAATACTTTTTCTCCCTAACGTGAGTTTATGTATGTATATCTTTGTATGTATATTGGTATACAACATAGATGCATATCAAGGACATACTTCATATGTTCTGAGGTCTGGCTCATTGATAGTCTATAGGCATTACTAAAAGTTCCTATGAATTGCTTGGGTGTCCACAGGGACATCCTTTGTTATATTCTGAAAGCAGAATCATGTAAGTCTCTCTTTGGAGGGTCCTCTCTGTAGGATGGGAAAAGGGAAGGAAGACACCCAGAGGGAGGCTTCTGGACTTCCTCTGGGAAACCTCATCTTGTTAGAAGTAGTGTATTGATTAAGGCAAAAGCATCATTTTACATTGTCATTTTGATCCCATCTCTATGTCTCTGTCTCTTTCTGTCTCTGTCACTGTCTCTGTCTGCATCTCTCTGTGTCTCCATCTCTATGACTGTTTCTTACTCTTTTATAGAGAACTAGTATGATGTGATGTACAGAGCTGGTCTTGGAGACAGAAGGATCTGGGCTCAAGACCTACCTCTGATTCATAGTGGTAATTTAATGTCACTTAACTCTCCATGCCCTAGACACCTCTCTAAGACTGTTAGTTAAATTGAAGGTGCTATCTACATTGGTAGAGGGTGATTCTCACTGGGAAGCTCCCTATTTCCTGTGATCTCACAGAATTATATAATAAACTCCCTCTGTGGAAAAAAAAAAACAATTTCCTTTGAGATTGGAATAGTTTTTTACTCAAGTCTCTAAAGTTAACAGAGACTTGCCTATGCACTGCCCACCTTGGCATCTCCAGCTCCTGATCCCCTGGACACAGTGGTCTCTGCTCAGCCCATGTAGGTAGAGGGCAACAAAGTGCCTTTGGAAACTCTGCCCTCCTGTGTCTCAGGTTGAGGTGAACTGGGCATCCTGCTTTCAGGCCCTCTGTCTACTCTCCAGGCAGGTGTAGAACAAGGACAGCATTACCTGTGTCCTATCAGAAGGTGGTCACTTCTGAACAGCATATCACATTGTTCTGGGAAATGATAGCTTTCCATGCCATGGCCAGGGGAATATGGATGCTGCCATTGACTCTACTCAGCAGTCTCAAAGTCTTAATGACATCACTAAAGAGAGATCTAATGAAATAACATATGAAAAGTCCTTTAGAAATTTTAAAGCATTATAGAAATGCTAGCTATTATTAATAAAGATGATTTTCATTCTTTCTCTCCATGAACGGTCAGTTGAACTAAAGGAAGGAAAGATGTTTTCTGGGTCATGGGAAGCTGCAGATAGAAGGTATCTTCCAACAGGCAAGTAAAAATTCATTTGTTGTAGTTAGAGAATAGAGAGACAGTGTGATGAAATGTGGTTTAAGAAAGAGCACCAATTTCAGAGTTCTTCCACTGGCTGCGATGATACAACTACCACCACCACCACTACTATTACTACTACCACTACTACTACTAGTACCACCACTACCACCACCACCACCACCACCACCACCACTACTACTAGTACCTACTACTACTATTACCACCGCCACTACTACTAGTACCTACTACTAGTACTACCACTACCACCACCACCACCACCACCACTACTACTACTACTAGTACTCCACCACCACTACTACTACTATGGAGCATTTATGTAGAACTTAAATGTTTACAAAACTCTTTATATATACATATATTATATATTATGCATATATATTTAGTTATTTGATCCCCACCACAACCTTGTGGGGTAGATGTTGTTATTAATCCCATTTTACAGTTGAGGAAACTGAGTCACTGAGAGATTCAATGACTTTGCCCAAGATCACATAACTAGAGAATATCTGAGGTAGGATTAGCACTCGAGTCTTTCTAATTCCAAACCCTAGGCTCTATTGTGCCATAGTCTTTTAACTTCTCTGATTCTCAGTTTCTCAACAATGAAATGGGGATAATCTCCTTACCTACCATATTGCACTGCATAATCATTGCACCTTGTTTTTTCAGTCCAAAAATTGATTTATAACCTTTTATTGCGTAATTGTTGTGTGGTATAGTTCTGTTCTTCATGCCGCTTAAAAGATAAACAGAGCAACAATGTATTCACCAGTAGCATATGGATACATATTTATCTCTTGTACACTGTGAGCTGCAAGCCTAGAATTCTTACACATGCCCATTGTCAGTATATTTCCAAAAGCAGACTTGCATGGTTTGTTTAGAACGCTGAGATACTAACATTGTTGTCACTGAAATCAATGAAGAGCTGTCAGAGCAAGGGGAGTGGGCAGGCAGACGAAGCTGCAATGAGGAAGTCATATATATGGTAATACCAGCACACATTTTTTTTTTTTAAGCAATTGGGGTTAAGTAACTTGCTCAAGGTTCCCCTGCCAGTTATTTCTGGGTGTGGTCCTGAGTATCTGAGCCCAGATTCAGATTCGATTCCCAGGTCATCCCGACACTGGAGCTGGTGCTCTTACTCGCTGAGCCACCTGGCCTCCCCTAAGCAATTGGGGTAAAGTAACTTGCTCAAGGTTACATGGCCAGGTGTTTCTGGGTGGGTGCTAAGTGTCTGAGCCCGGATTTGATACCAGGTCATCCCGATTCTGGGGCCGGTGCGCTTACTCACTGTACCACCTGGCATCCCCCACACACATTTTTTTAAAGCTTCACATAATGGTTGCACCCCACGTTTTTGCAGAAAATTTGGCATAAAATCTGTGAAGATAATGTGGTAAAATATGGTACCTTACAAGGGAAGTGAATTGTAACCCTAAGTAACTATGTTATTATTACTATTATTAAAAAGTTATCATATTCCCATTATACTTCTAGAATAAGGGAGGTTCTGGTAACATTTTACTTGAGGAGATGGGGGATGGAAATCAGACTACATTTGGAGATTTATCTTCAGTTTAAATATAGAAGCTGAGTGGTGTTAGTTTTTTGTTGTTTATCTGGTTTTTAGCTCATGTAGATTATATATGCCTACATGAGTTAAATATGGCACAATGGATAGGCATTTCTAAAGTCCTTTCTCCAAAGAGACATTTTGGTTCCCACAAGGAAAGGAAGAAATTGGGACTAGAGGCTAACCACTTTGCTCTCCTCAGAGAGAGGGGGTGCTGGTTTAGACTTATCTTCTCCATTAAATATTGTTAATCTAAGGGAAGTGATTATTAGGTTCAACTTATACCCCTGATTGCTGCCTTTTAATAGGGAAAGAGGGACCCAAGCTATTTATCTAAGACTTGACTCCTTTCTGACCAAATACCAGGTCTACAATAAACACTATAGCAAATAAACCCATTTATCCAAACAGACAGCAAACAGAAATCAGCGAAAGTATTATATAAGAGAATATGTGCCAGATAATACACAAAGGGGAATGAACTCTTCCAGTGGGAATGAGATAGGTCAATTGAGAGGGAGAGAGAGAGAGAGAGAGAGAGAGAGAGAGAGAGAGAG
>NW_027187335.1:3808340-3846662 GCF_028583685.1 Petaurus breviceps papuanus | reverse complement strand
GAGAGAGAGAGAGAGAGAGAGAGAGAGAGAGAGAGAGAGACTCAGATCTCACCCAAGAGAAAGCTCCCTCAAGTTTCTAGTGTAGTGAACTGGGGACAGGAACCTGATAGAGACTGCCTACATCTCCACATGTTGGCTTTTTCCCCAGTCTTTCTCTCCCTTCAGGGACATGAAGACAGGTTGAAACCATGTATCTTTTCTTTTGAAGTTGGAAGGCAGACCAAGATCTCTTTTCTTTCTAGTTCTCACCAACTTTGTTCCTCATGCAGGCACAGATTATTGAATAATCTATCTCCACTAATGAGGAGAGTATTAAACAAATATCCCTTTGAGCCATGGATTACATAAATAAGTTCAAAAAGCATTTATTAAGCCTACACTATGTGCTAGGCATTGTGTTAGACTCTTGAGATACAAAGGGAAACTGGAACAATACCTGCCCTCAGGGAGCTTATATTTTATTTAAAGAAAACAACAGGTTCATAGAAAATTAAACAGAAGCACAAAGTGGGCAGCTAGGTGGCCCAGTGTGTTGGTCCTGGAGTTAGGAGGACCTGAGTTCAAATTTGACCTTAGACGCTTATTAGCTATGTGACTCTAGGCAAGTCACTTAACCCTGTTTGCCTCAGTTAACTCATCTGTAAAATGAGGTGAAGAATTTATTGGAAAAGGCAAACCACTTTAATATCTTTGTCAAGAAAACCCTAAATGGGATCACAGAGAGTTGGGCATGACTGAAATGACTTAACAACAACAATATACAAAGTAATTTTCAGACCAAACAATGGGAAGTGAGAGGGATCAGGGTAGGCTTGGTGTAGGAAGTGGTACTCAATCTGTCAGAAATTTGAAAGAGAACAGAGATTCTGTGTGACAGAAGAAAGGAAGGAGTGCACAGAGTACATAGGGTAGAAGATAGCCTATACAAAAATTAAAAAGAGAAGAGATAAAATACTCTGTAAGAGGAACAGCAAGCAGACTAGTTCTGTTGGAATGTAGAATGTATAGAGGAGAATCATGTATAACAAACCTGGAAAGATAGGCAGGAGCCAGATTATGAAAGGCTCTAATGACCAAAAAAGAGGAGTTCCTATTTTATACTTAGAGATAATAGGAAGCCATTGGATGTTCTTGAGAAGGGGACTCACATGGATAATTTGTGTTTTCAGAATTTCACTTCAGCTGCTTTGTGGAAGGTGAATTGGAGAGAAGGGTGGAAGGGAAAGAAAGCAAAAGGACATCCACTCAAACTTCATTTTACAGATAAAGTAACTAAGGTCTAGAGAGGTAAAGCAGCTTGCCCAATTCCACAGGAAATGAGAGAAAGTTAGATGTTCTTCCATGCCCTTTCTCTTCCACTGACTACCTGTATTACCTGTGGCAAATCACTTTACTATTTTGGGCCTTGGTTTCCTTGTCTGTTGAATGAGGGGATTAGGTTAGTTGATTCCTAGGATCTTACCCTGCTCTAAAGCCTATAGTCCTACAGACACGTGAATGAGCAAGTGTGCCTATTCATGCTTCTGTAAGGACAGGTAACAAGGTATATTATTGAGAATGGAAGTCACATTACAGGTTAATCGACCTCCTTTGGACAGTACAATGCTGTCTTTTGCCACTGTTCTTCCTAACCTCTATGTTTGACTATATTCCTTCTGGGGAAATGAAGAAATCGGTCAGAAACCATCATGTGGACTCTTTATGCTCATCTTTTCATCATCAACTCTACAGCCAAGCAGATTTCTTCTTCTCCTCTCTTTCATTTCCTGGTGGCGATTATAACCCACTCAGAGGTTTCTAAATTACAAATATATTCCTTCTTGGGTATCAGAGAAGGCGGGCCTATGGGGACTGAAGTCTAATTCAGTTTCTCCTGGAGTGACTGGAGGATGAGGCACAGAGAAAGGATAATATCTTTCCTAGTTTTTGGAGGGCATCCTAGAATAGATGAAAGGAATATTTAAGGACTAAGGAGAAGGTCTAGGATTGTCTTTACTTATTACTTGTCCCAGATGCTTAGGAGTCAGGGAATCTGGGTAATCCATCACACTGACAATCATAAAACCTTCAGGGTCACCCAGGTTCAGGCAAATCAGCATCATGGTTATTTGGGAGGGTGGAGGAGGATAATTTTAGTCTAACCTTTAACTATTTGTTAACAGGAATTTTGGTTTCCTTGTAGTTCTTTTAAGGACTGGGTCTTGCTAGCATACCTAGGTGCTGAAAGCCCAAGGCTTACTAATGGTTCTCATTCTTCTCTGATCAGTTTTGACTCTGTTTCTGGTTTGAGCTAGTTCACCCCTGTTTAGGTAACTGGTGTCCCACCCCCACACCCTGGGGGGTTCACCATATTAATGCTGAACTTACTTGATTAGCTGAACCCACAGTAGCTCAGAATTCCTGAGATCTGCCAGCCACAGCCTCACAGGTTTACAGGAGAAATGTCACCGTGCTCAGCTGCTTTTTCATATTTCAAACCTCTGAGAGGTTAGATATTTTAGAAGGGAGCGGGGGAATCCAACCAGCAGTGAGTGCTAGTGTGATGTAGTATATAGAGGACTGGTCATGGTCTCCTGCAGATCCAGGTTAAAAAGTCCTGCTAGAGCCATAACCAGGATCAGGGTGAACTGATCTTTGCCACAGGGGTGCTCAAATTTAGAGGGTGTTGATAGCTCTTATAGCCATCCAATGTCAGAGAAACAATTGAACTTAGAACAAAGTAAGTGAGAATTTGGATAAGAGATGAAGGCTGAATCTATGATTTCATTGGTGTAGGGAATTCTCTGGTGAGTTCTTTCCTGGCCTACCTTTCCTATTCTCCCACCTTCCTAGAAGCATTTGAAGGTATGTTTTATGACACTTACCCCAAGCACACAAATTGCTAGCTACAACTCTTGAGTCCTACCTCTGACATATGTGAGCTATGTGACCTTGGACAAGTCTCTTCACTTTTCATTGCCCTAAGCAATGCTCTAAGACTATATTAATAGCAAAGGAGTTGCTGCTTTGCTTCAGTGAGGAAGTTTCCATGCTGAGAGTCCCCTATACTGAAGGAAAAAATGTCCAGAGAAAAATTTGCCCTTCCAAATTACCCCTCTTCCCTCCAGGTTTGTTACTTGTCTTTGGAAGTTTCAGTTCTGTTTTAAGTAACTCAATGAATTAGAATCTCTGTAATCAATAGTGGTTGAGGTTACCTCCTGATCCAGCTATGGCCCCAGTGATTTCAGCTTGGTATCTCTAAAAGGATGGGACTTAGGGGTAGGGAGAAGGACAGAGAGAAGCAAAACCTAGAATTACTAAAGACCAACAAGCGAGGAGCAAATTTCATTCCACCTCTTAATGATCCCTCACCTTCTGCCAAAAACCAAAATCATGATGTCAGAATAGATCCAAGTCAGACTCAATTATCATCATTCTCCTGAGTCTGAACTCTCAGATAATTTAATTTGTAGGCTTCACTTAATCCTGAACACAGCTGCTGGGCTTCTTGCCAAGATGCTTCAACTCTGACCTCAAGGAACCACCTCTGAATGGGAGGGAGTCAGTCCTTTTCTAAACCTTTCACTTGCTGGCCTCTCCTTTCCTGAGTTCGGGAAGGTGCTAATAATGTTTTGGCACAGACATTTCCCTCTACCTACTAGGAATTGAATTGAGACAATAAGCCAATTTCTAGAGGACCACTGGACAGTCTGGCTTAACTTCTGGGCTTGGTTCTGCAGCTTCTCACCCCCTCCTCCCCCAGCACAATGGGATAGAAGGCTGAGTGAATGAAATCCTTGGGAACAGTCTAAGGAGGTCAGTCAACTTGTTCTACCAATCCAAAAATGTTTCACCCCATTAACTTATCACCAAAGGTTTACAAAAGTTTTCAGATCTTTCTGTCTTTTCTCAGAGAAGGAAGTCCTTTTTCAGATGGATGAATCTGTCTTTTTTATGAGGATGGAAACAAGACAATGATATACTCTCGATCTTCAAAGAGGTGCCCACTGGAGAACAAACAAACCAACTGTGCTATATGAATGTAACAGAATTTTATGATGCAGAGAGAAATTAGGTATTATGAGGAATTCAAAGAAACATGAAAAGATTTGTATGAACTGACATAAAATAAAATAAGTAGAAGAGTAAAAATAATTACTAAAACAATGTAAACTGAAGAATTATTAAAAGGAGGCCAAGCTCTTAGTAACTGAAAAACCAATAATTCGCCCTATAGAAAAAATGACGAAATATATCTTCCTCTTCTTGGCCGAGTCAGGTGATCTCTAGGACAGAACGTTATACACATTGTCAGGCAAGACCACTGTGTCAGGCTCTTTTTTTCTCAATTGTTTTTCTTTTAAAAATTTATATCCTTTGTTTTTACATAATATTAATTTCTGGATTTTCCTATTCCCCCCCACCTAGTGAGCTATCTTTTGTAACAAAGAATTAAAAAAATGAGAAAAACAAGTAATTCAGTAAAACAAACACAGCAACCATGCTTAATAGCATATACAGTGTTCTACCTCCATAGTCCCCCACATCTGCAAAGAAGGGAGTTCAGTCTCATGTTTCCCACTTGTCACCATTATTTTTTTTAAATTTTTTTGGTTATCTTTTGTTTTGATATCATCTAGATTTCCCCTTGTATTTGTCCCCCTTCTCCCTCCCAGAATTCTGTCCCATACAACAAAGTGGTGGCAGTACTTTCAATGATCCCAGGTCTGAGGGGAGGCCAGTCCTGGTTTGTTTACTCTGTCCCTTAGCCAGCTCCGAGCTAATCTGCATGACTCATACTGTCCTCATCTCTCTGTAGGGGATGTCATAGGGATGGAATCAGGTTGGACTTCCCCACAGGGGCAGTCAGTCGTGTTTCCTGGGTCTCATGGAAGAGTCTGGGTTTAAGCCGGGAGGAGAAGAGTAGAGCAGCAGTAGTTTGAGACTTTGGGCATTCTGCTCTTTGACTTGTGACCCTGGAAGGTGGGACAAGTTGGGGAGGGATGGAGAATGGGGGTGGGCCTCTCTACCAAGCCAGTCTCATAATCCTTGTCTATGACAAGTACCTTCCAGGGACACATTAAATCCTATCATTTAACCCCAGCCATCTGAAGTTTATAATATCATATTGATCAGAGGCACTGTAGCTGGAAGGGAACTTTAAGGTCATCCGTCTAATAATACCTCCCTCCCTTGCCTATACCATTTTATAGAACAGGAAATAGAGGTCAAGAGAAGTTAAGTGAGTTTCCTAAAGTTACACAACTAGTAAATGGTAGAACCAGGATTCAAATAGAGTATTTTTGACTCCCAGTCCAGATCTCTATCTGCTCAAACACATTGCCCTCTTAATCTAACTCAGTGGTTCTCAATGTCTTTGTTTCATGAACACATTTCAACAACAACAAAATATGTTTTGTAAACTTCCGGAGTAATTTAATATACTAGTCATAATATTCTATAATTATTTACTGCTTAAGGCTCCATTAAAGAATATTTAGCATGAATCCCTTGGACCATTATGTATAGAATCCCTAAGGGAGTCCCAAACCATTAAATAGGAACCACTAATCTAATCCATTCTCTTCAATCTACATCAATAAGGAGCAACAAGAATTTGATCATTGTCTCCAAAAAACCTGACCAATCTCTTTCCAAGATACTTTCTTAAGAATCCAAATAGTCACTTCTGGAAACTGAACTTGATGTGGATAGCAGGCATTTTTTTTTTTTAAATCCTGAGGGCCTCCTATTACTTCTCCTTGTATCCCTTTTACCTTTTACAAGTGATGAGAGAGTTCCACTGAATAATCAGTGGAGAAAGAAATAATTTCCCACAACAATCAAATGGTTTCATTTTGCCTCTGGACTGCTCCAAACTCTGTGCAGTTTTTGTAGGTATACATAGATACAGATATACAAAGGCATGGGCATCAAAGACTTACAGACAAATCTCCCATGCAAATACTGAACTGTCCCACATCATAAACTACTGATTAAGAATTTCAAATTGGATGTCCCAAAGACATCGGAAACTCAATGGCCAAAATAAAACTTTTATCCCTTCCCTCCACCTCCCAAAATGTACCTCTTCCAAACTTCCTCATTTTTGTCAAAGTCACCTCTATCCTTTCGGACATTAGGTTTACCATCTTGGTGTTATCTTGCTCAACTCACTCTCCTTTACTTTATACTTCCAATTAATTGATGAATTTCTGGTTTCTATCTTCTGATATCTTTTGCCTCTATATTTTCTCTAATGCTTGCCATAATTTCCTTTTGCATGTAATAATAAAAATAATGATAATAAGCAGCAAAAATAAACAACTGACATTGATATAGTGCTTTACAAACACAGTATATTTAAGTTTCTCAACAACTTTGTGAGACAGATATCATTTTTACAGATAAGGAAACTGAGGCTTAGAAGGTTTAAATGCTTTCCCCATTCTCATATAGCTATTAAGTATCAGAGGTGGGATTTGAACTCACATGTAAAGCTAAACTAATGGCGTTTGGACATGGAATAAAACTATTTCCAAAGACAGGAACAGAGATAGTTACTAGAGCTATAATTTCATCGGCATAGAAATCCCAGGGTGATAAAACTGCATAGTAATTCAGGTTGGCAACTTTTTTTTTTGGTGACTAACCATCTTAGAACATTGCATAAAGCACAGAGAGGTTAAGTGACTTACCTGAAGTTTCCAAGGAATTAAAAATAAATATCACCTAGAGGCTAATGGAGAAGAAAATGGGGTGTGTGAGCAGGATACAAGCCATTAAGAACCCAGAAGAAAAGGAATATATGATGTCATCAAGGAATTAGATGATAGGAAGAGAAGATCAAAGGGTCATGTGGTGAGGGCATGGAGTAACAAGGAGACAGCCAGATTGCTTCACTAGTACTCTTACAATGTTAATAGAAAACGAGGGAGGTCACTGCAACATTGGATAGATCTCTACTGGTGAACTTATCATAGAAAGAATCGCACAAGATGGGCAGTCATGAATGCCTTATAATTTGATCAGAGGAGGAAATTTCTAAATCAATGAAGTTCTATATCAAATTGAATATTTGGGCAAATCCAGACATGAATTTTGAGAAGGTGTAATGACACTTTTTTTGATGATGAGTAATAAGATGTATGTAATGTGCATATAGAGTCACCATGACATTTTGAATAGAATTCTGGGCTTGAAATCAAGAAGAGTTGGCACTCAGAATCTTTCCTCTAACATGGACTATGTGACTTTGGGCAAGTTACTTAACCTCTCAGTTCATCGTGACTCCCTTAGGCTCATTTACTAAGTGACAGATGGATTATAATCATTGAAGGGGGTTTCCAAACTGGGAGTTCCCTTCACTGACAAAATCACAAATCCTTTGCATCTCTGTGTTTATATTAACAAACCTACTAGAACTAGAACAGTCAAATGAACGCTGCATTTCCCAGCTGCCACCTTGGGATTTATTCCAGAGTTTCTTCCATTGCTCAAAACACATTTGAAAGTCCTCTTTTAGAATTGCTTTCAGAGCCAGATGATGAGGTACCCAAGACAATTAGTCTTGCTATGGCTTCTTTTTGACCCCAAAGGGTATAAACTAGCTTGGATACCCACTTTATTCAATAGACTTAGTTCTTTTTTTGCTTTTTGGAGGGCAATTGGGGTTAAGTATCTTGCCCAAGGTTACACAGCTAGTTTTTTTTTGTGTGTGTGTGGGTGTTAAGTGTCTGAGGCTGGAACCGAACTCAGGTCCTCCTGTGGCCGGCGCTTTACTCACTGCGCCACCTAGCCACCCCTCAATAGACTTAGTTCTGATGAACTTTGGTCTGTTTGCCCAAATCAAATCCACTCTCAAAAAGAAAGATTTTCTGTCACCAAAGGCATTAAAAATCACGTGGGGCAAGCTCTCAAGTTTTAATTCCAGTGGCTTTCCTTTGTTAATTATCCCCTATTTCTCCTTAGATTGTAAGCTCCTTGAGGGCAGGGCTTGTCTTTTGCCTCTTTGTACATCTTCAGCATTTAGCATAGAGCCTGACAGAAGGTGCTTAGCAAATGTTTATTGATTGATCAAAAAGGTATTTTAGGAATGTTGATAGCAAAACTGAAGTTGAGTAGCTATGTCACAAAGTCACAATATTTCCTGAATTCTTTGTTTCGTTCAAGAGAAAAAACAGTCAACCTTTGCTAGCTAACTTTGCTTCAGAGTTCTTCCACCATGTCAGACCCTTTGTTACTTGTTTGTTGCTTAAAATAAATCTAGTTTCTCTTGTTGAGCTCAAATTCATGTGAAATTTCTTACTTCCAGTGATTTATATGTTCAGAAGTATATACTTTGGATTCATCCTAATTGTAATAAAGGTCAGCAAACAGTTATATACCAGAGATTGGGTTAAGTCCCATGAGGGACTTATAGGAGGGGGGGGCATATATAAAGATCAGTAGGCCAGAAACTTACCCCTTAAAGAATTTATAGACTGGGGATCAACCTATATAAGTAGCTTAAATAGGTATGATAAAAATGAGAATGAATTAAGTACAAAAACCAAGTAACGGCAAAGTTCTGAGATCATTTTCTTGTGGGATAGGGAGGGACCAGGGAAGATGGTTTCATGGTCAGATGTGGTATTTGGACCCAGGTCCTTTGATTCTAGAGGCTTTCTGTAGGAATGGAACATGGAATGAAACTCTTTCCCAGTCTCTTGTATAGAGAAAACAGAAGGAAAATAAAAGTAAATGGTTCTGTCCTCTCTCTTATATGTCATTGTCTTGCTATATATTCCCTAAACAGAAACCCTGCCTCTATCTTGGTCTTCTTAAACATCAGAAAAACTTACAAAAAGTCCCTTTTGTTATATTTAGAAGTAATCACCCTTTTATTTTCTTAAAATATTTAAAGTGTTTGTTGGCTATTTTTGCTAAAGCCTCCAAATTAGCTTTCCTGGCCCTATACCCATGGAATGTTGACACTATATTTGTTTCCAGATCCTACCCCTTACTGACATATTTTATCCCTATCCTCTTAAAGTCAGTTTGATAGAATGGAAAAAGATCTGAATTTGGAGTCAAGGGTCCTGGGTTTGAATCCCATTTCTGCTACTCCCTACCTTGAACATATCACTCAACTTCATAGATTTAGAGGTCGATGGCACCTGAGATATCTTCTAGTTCAGCTTCCTCCGTTCATTTTATAGAGGCTGAATGCCATCACTCTGGTTTTAAATATGGGTTCAAAGCTCAACTCTGACACTAAGCTTTGACAGATAACGATTACCTATTATGGAACTGAAACCCATCTAAAGTAATGGTAAAAAGGTTGCATAAATAAATGCTTTTGATGAATTCAAGTTGAAACAAATCCTTTTGACAAGGATTATTAGAAGAGGAGATCAGGGAGTGCTATGGACACAGAAGATCTGTATTTCATCATGAAACAATGGCCCAAAGCCTCTCTCAACATCCTTGTGTACACAATGGAGACATGGATAGGATTAGATTGCAAATTAGATGGGCTGAAAAAATGGTTGGTTTGCACGGTAGTGATGGACCCTTCTGTGAGAGCAATGGAAACTCAAGCTGAAGGGATTTAAGAAGGAATTAAGGGGTAGGGTTGGTTGCACATAGCCAGGCATAAAAATAAGAACATGTTCAAGAGAACTAAGAATATTTCACCTAATGATATGGTTTCCTCTGGCCCTTTTGCTTAGTAGAGCTAGACCCAATCAAGAGCTAACACTAAGTGGAATTTATGATGTTGGTTGAACAGTTCTTAATTTGTAGCATAACCACAGAGAAGGGTACAGTCAAGTTGTGGTTCAGTCTTTTAAGTAATGTCTGAATCTTTGTGACCCCATTTGGGGTGTTCTTGGCAAAGATATTGAAGTGGTTTGCCATTTCCTTCTCCAGATCATTTTATAGATGAGGAAACTGAGGACAACAGGGTTAAGTGACTTACCCAGGGTCATACAACTGGTAAGTGTCTGAGGCCAGATTTGAACTCACAAAGTCAAGAAGGGCCAGAATTACAGTGGGAATAAGGCAGGATCAAGAAACAAGGAACCAGAACATCTGGATTCTTACTAGGGAGAAGGGTCTTATGCTTTGATGGTTCCATGCTCTCCTTCATGTGAGGATTCCCTCCAAATAGTGCAAAGTACAACCTATCCACACTCTTTCATCTTTTGCAATAGTTATTCATGTCCTGCCCATATATTCTTAGGGCATATATTCAATGTACTGAGGGTCTTCCTCTATATTTCTCATCACTGCATGGATATTAGGATCATTTAAAACACTGCACAATTTTCCATATGTAACCTGGTCTACTCTTGTCCTGTTCAATTTCACGCCCACTTCATTGTCCATTCTCATTGTATACCCAAGATATTTATATGATGGACCAGCTCTTTGGGTTGTCAGTCCAAGTACATACCATAGTTGGCACATTGCAGAACTTACTAAATGAAGTATTTACTTAAAAGAATTCCAGCCTAACTATTCACACAGAAAAAACAAAACAAAACAAAACAAAACAAGTGGATGTAGAATTCCTGTTGCCTAGAAGGTTTTCATATATGGGGGGAAAAAAATCTCAAAATCAATCCAAAGCTAAATGGAAGTGGCTTTTGGATAAGCAGTTTCTTTCTATTAACTGAATCAGTTGCCAGGGGTGGGGAACCAAACTGGATTCAGTCAAGGGCTGTACTTGAAGACCTAGAGGGTCACATATGCCCTCAAGGCCGAAGGTTCCCCACCCCTGAGTTAGGCTCTATTATTATCTTCACTTTACAGATTAGAAAACTGAAGCTGAGAATGGTTGAGTGACTTGTTCAGGGCCACAAAGCTAGGATTGTTTGATGCTGGATTCCGGCTCAGATTTTCCTGACTCCATGTTTAGGGCACTTGCTCCCTGTACCATTTGGTTGCCAAAAGAGACTCCCTTATCCCCATAAAGTCATACAATGCTTGGGCTAAGGCACAAGGGGATAGAATGTGAATCCCCTAGGTTTTAAATGCATAACTTTTATAGCTTTGTGCTATGAGGTTTTAGTAATGTTCATTAGAACACTAAGGAATCTTAGTGATCATTTGATAAAAGAAGTAATGGGATCACTTAGTCAACAAACATTTTAAAGTACCTACTATGTGCCAGACTTCATGCTAAGCTCTGGGGATACAAAGGCAGAAGACATACTCTTTTTCTCAAGGAGCTCACATTCTAATGGGAGAGACAATAGTCAATCAACAAGTATTTTTTTTTTTAAGCACCTACCCTGTTCTAAGCTCTAGGGATACAAAGAAAGACAGCCTCTGCTCTCTGGGACCTCACAATCTAAGAGGACTGGGTGGCAACTGTAATGTCTAGAATTGGTAGAGACCTCAGATATGCCCTTAATCTTTTTACAAATGAGGAAACTGAGGCTCAGAAAGATTAAATGACTTGCCTCTACTCACTCAGGCACTAAGTAGCTGAGGCCAGATCTTCTGACACTAAATACAGCGCCCTTTTCAATACACTATACTGATTCTGAGATCCAGAGACATTAGATAACTTAGCCAACATCAATTTGTTTGTGACTGAACTGGGGCGACATCTTGGGTTTTCTGACTCCAAGTCCTAGACTCTTCTATAAGAGAGCCCTATAAAAGAGGGCTCTCTTAAGGCATCTGATTCTACCTTTACATCATTTTCTTTGAGAGTTAAGTAATTTTAGATTTCACCAGAAACCACCAGTGGTGTGAGCCTTAGACAAGGAATTGGCCATAAAAAAGTACACTTGGAACCATTTCCATTTGCTACCTTTATTTGTTTGTTTGTTTTTAGAGCCCTTCTATTGTTTGAGATCAGAAGGGCCAAAGGTTATTTCTGGTCTTTGGGGAGATCCTATCAGAATTTACATTAGTAATTAAAAGTGGGTTGCTGTAGTGCAACTAAATAGATCCAAGGGCACAATTTCAGGCAGGAAACTACAAGTAACTCCCATTCATTCCCATGTTGATTCAAACACATTATTTTACTCTGACTGCCAGAAAGCTCCTCATTCTCCTAATTCCTGCTGAGCCAGGAACGCCTTTCCTTGGGCATCCAAACTCGGAAACCTTTTAACTTTCTCCTAGGAAATTGCCCCATTCATAGATATTGCTTTTAAACATTAGGGTGGAGGACTTAAAGGCAGTATATTCAAGTCACTGATGTTGATTAGTAAATGCAATTATGATGAAAACACAATATGATGTATTGACCTAGGATAAGAAAATGCAGCGCTACTTCTGCAGTTGACTTTTTTATAGTATGCATTGTAGTGGGTACACCATTTAAGTTGTAAGTTAGTGTTAAGAAAATAGAAAGAAATTCTGGGAAGACAAATGCTAGAGGGGCTGTGAGAAAATAAGCATATTGACATATTTCTGTCAGTAGAGCTGTGCCCTGGTCCAGCCATTATGGAAAGCAATTAAGAATGATACCACCAAAGTTACTAAATTGTTCATGTCCTTTGACTCAGTGATACCACTATGAGGTCTATTCCCCAAAGAATTCAGTGAAAAAGGAAAAGACCTTACATGTTCTAAAATATTTATTGTTAATCTTTTTTTGTTTGTGATGGTGAAATATAGGAAACTAAAAGAGTGTCAATCCATCAGGATTGGCTGAACAAATGATACTAGATAAATGTAATGGAATAATACACCTTATAGAAAGTGATGAAGGAGATAGTTTCTGATAAACCTAGGAAGACATATATAAACAAATACAGAGTGAAGTGAGCAGAACTAGAACAATTTTCACAACAACAACATTGTAAAGACTAACAACCTTGAGACTTAAGAATTCTGACCAACTGAATGACAATTCTAAAGGACCAGTGATGAAATATACTACCTACCTCCTGAAAGGCAGGCGATGGATTTAGGATGAGGACTGGGCCATGTATTTTTTTTTTTGACATGGTCAGTGAAAGGATTTTAAAAAATATGTATATTTGTTTTGTTTTTCTTTTTCTTGTCCTTTTTAATGGGAGAGGAGCTGGGAGGGAGAGAAAATAGATTTTTGCTAATAAAAAAATTAAATTATATTAAAAATAAAGAAATGGATTTGGAGTCAGTACCTTGGATTCTAGTATTAAGCTCTGATTCTAGTAGACTATGGGATCTTGAATGAGTCCCAACCTCTCTGGGCCTCACTTTGTTCATCTGTCCAATGGGGAGGAGAAGAGTCAGCTAAATGATTTTTAAAGTCATTTACTTCTAAAGTCTATGATCTCTTCTAGGCATAACATTCTACAAGTCCAAACTTAAAGTGATTTCAGTATTAGCTGGTCAGTCTTAATTATGAACAGAGGGATTTGTCTTAGGAGAAGAAACCCAGAAATTTTCATTTGTATCCTTGCTAAATGTTCTGGTTAGATTTAATGAAATTTTTAAGTGTGGGTTATGCTTACTGAAATCCAGTTAATGAGTAAACACTCTGTTGCTTAGACAAACCTCTCTGGTTATTGCTAAGATTAATCAGCTAATGTTGATATTCAATATGGTTGAGAATAGCTATAAGACACAGAATCATAAAAGTCATAGTTCATGAAAGCTGGAAGGGATCTAAGAGACCTTAATTGTTATAAATTCCAAACCAAATAGAAATGTAATGGCCCTTTCTGAATTTTTAAAATTATCCTCTCTGGATTCTAACAGTGATCTTGTACTCTGGCAGCATTTCAAGGTATTCCATATAGTACAATCCTATGCTGTAACATGCCAAGAGGCTTTGGGATTCTTTATAAGAATCAGGGAGGATGCACATGATAGGTGATGCCCAGGCTAGTCTCTTAGCTTATTTTCTCCTCCTCATCTTTGTTTTTATTGTTATTAGCATTAGCATTTTTAGAACACCTACAGTATGCAGGTTAATATGCTGGCACTAGGGATACCCGCAGGGAAGGCATATGATCCCTGCCCTGAAAGAATGTGTCATTTAATTGGAAGATGAGACATAGACATAAAAAGATAAAAATAGAAGATAATGTATCATATAAGTAATAAGTGTTATGGCAATTCAGAAGAAGAAAATGAAAACTGTGTGAGATTCAGGACATATTCTTCCATCCATCAATCCATCGATCCATCGATCCATCGATCCATCGATCCATCCATCCATCCATCCATCCATCCATTCATCCATTCACTCACTCATTCAACAAATATAGTAAGTACCCTATTAGGAGAGTTACAAAGTAAAATAATATACAATCCCTACCTTATGTAGTTTATAGTCTGATAGGACAAAAAATCAGAGGCACAAGTAACTATAATACATAGTAATCTATGGGGATAGTGTGAGATGATAGATGGAACTTGTAGTTGTGATGGCCTGGGTTCAAATTTTGCCTCAAGCTTTTTACTATTATGTTGACCCTGGGCATTTGACTATTCTTTCCTAATTTCCTTTTCTGTAAAATGAGGATAAAAATGCCTGCTTAATAATTTTATTATTAACTATGTTAATTAATAGTAATTAAAAATGTAATTATGTTGTGTTGTTTCAGTAGGGTCTGACTCTTCATGACTTCTTTTGGGGTTTTCTTGGTAAAGATATTGGAGTAATTTGTGATTTCCTTCTCTAGCTCATTTTACAGATGAGGAAACTGAGGTAAACAGGATTGAGTCTTTTCCACAGCCTGTTCAGAAAAAAATCAGCTGCCTTTATCATTTTCAACCCTCAGATCAGAGAAGAAAAAAATTAATCCTAGGAAAAAATTCTTTCCAACTTTTTTTTTCTCTCTCTCAAGGAATAATTTGGCTATCTCTTTTAGAGTCTTGATAAAAACAGGCCCTTTATTTTCATTCCTGCAATGGTCTTTTCTGAATTCACTATCTTCATATGTTGAGATCCTTTCCTCCCTTCCAGGTTCAACTTGCATGACACCTGCCTAGGTGGAATACTCATAGTTTCTTTAACTAATGATCATATGCCATTAACTAAATGTTATCCAATATCCTGGTTACTTCCTTCTGAATCCACATTCCTCACCACTAAAGTTTTTGTCCCGTGTGAAAACATTCCTAGACTTTCTCTGTCTCTATTTTTTCCTTTCTTCCTCTCCTTAGGATACTGAAATCTACTTTTCAATTGAAAGCATGTAGTTCAGTATAGAATATTCTGTTCTTAAACTCCATCTTCGAAGTGCTGGTCAATGACCAAATTCCAGTTCTACAAAACTTCTTAGTTCTTCTCTTTTGCTTTCGTTTGTGTCTGGCTTCTCCCTACAAAGTTTTTCTTTCCCTACTTTGTTCTACCTTTCTTGATTACTAGCCTAATCCAACACCATGCTTATTCCTTGGGATGTGTTCTTTATTTTCCCCAGTTGCTCAAAAGAGAAAAAGAAAATAAAGGGACAAATATTCTAGTACCCTGGTACATAACCATCTTTGGTCAGGAGATGTGCTAAACACATCTCTTCTATTCTGGATTTCTCTTATATTTCCTTCTTCCAACAATTTCTGTCTTATCTCTGCCTCTAACTTCCATGTGGTCACTCTATCAATAATCAAATCATGATGCTCCTCTCTCTCCAAGGAGTAATTACAGAAATCAGGAACAGTATTATGCATGATAATCATCACCAAATCACTCTGAGGCTTACAAGGAAAAATCATTTCTTTCTAGCTCTCTATGCAGTTTGTTTCATAGTTAGAAGGAAAACCAAAAGAAAAGAAAAGAAAAGCTTGAGCCTCTTTGGTCACAGATGTCTCAATTCCTAGTGCTCTGAGGAGGACCATATTTCTTTTCCAGGGGAACCACTCCAGTGATAACTTGAGAGAATCTCAGGGAACAGGACATTTTTCTTTTCTTTGGAAAAATCTTAGAGTGAAAAACATTCCTCTTCAGGCAATTATTGTGGAAACAAAATCTTACCCAGGTACCTTAGCAATTTCAAGGCTGGTACAAATAAATAATGGAACACCCTATGAGCAGAGTGAATATTGGGCCTATTGGAAAAGTGATTTTTCTTAACATTTAGTCCCCTACTGGTGCCAACTCTGGTAGATCTAGCAACTGCAAAGGGATTATACAGTCATATTCATTGCCTTCTCTGTATCAAGACCAAATCTAGTTCAGCAATTCCTAGAATTGAAATCTACCTTCAATTTGTTTTCCATTTAAAGTGAAGGATGAAGACTTCTAGGTCTTGTGATAAAGAAGATGGAGGAGTAGACATTTTCTCTAATCTCCTTGATCTCTCAAACCTCTAAAAATCAGAAATTATGTGCCAAAGATAAACTTCATCTATCTCCATGTTTTAGGGTGCTGTAGCAGCAAGCACCCCAAGTGCGTCCTCAGGGTTTGCTGCCCATACAGGTTCTTGGATCTGCTTTGTTAAAGGAAAGCAACTCAAAATGGGTTAACAAGCTTACTTTAATCAGTCAGACATATATCGTTTACCTTGTTCAGGAGAAAAGGTCAGCACCCTGAACCTCAAAGTATACAGGCATAATTATCAAGACAGAAACATCAAGTAGACAGATTTCCAAACTGTCCAACCATTACATCCATACCCAGTCAACATCTGGGTTTCCACATTCTGCGTTTTTCAAAGTCGGGGGACTCTCAACAACGGCTTCCCAGAATTCAGATCAAATCACAGAATACTTCTCAAAGTGAGTCCCAAAACAAAGCTACACATCAGGGCTTATATAGCCTTCTCCTGGCTCAGAGAATGTAACAACCTTATTGACTCACTGGCCAATCAAGAAGTATCTACTGAAAAACAAGCCTCCCACCCCAGGCTTCAGGTGCACTTTAGCCTAGGGGCAGGAAAGATCTTTAAAATTTACATTTCCATTACAGGTGCCCAGAATCTAAATTAGGGTGAAAGGACACATACACATGTGTACCTGTGAACTGATTTAGCTCATTCAGCATCTCTCCTGAGCTCATTCAGCATCCCTCCCTCATATCACACACTACCAGACACTAGACTGCACTAGACAACCCACTTGGACTTACGGCAAAATCCAAACCCATATCCTGGTCTTTAGAAATTTGCTCAGTTCAGGCCAGACAGTCAGCATGCCTCTACAATACTCAAAGCTATGGAAACTCTCTGGAACCAGTTAATGACGTTGCAGACTGGTATTCTGTGCTACAAAAGATCTCTGCAGGAGAGCAAGGAACAGAGGAAAGGGGACAGAACATGTGTCTGGGCAGGAAATAAAATCCAGCACCATATCCCATCCTTCTTCCCAGAACCTCAGAATCATCCTTGAAGCACCAATATGACAACTCTGAACTGCTGGTATTGAGACAGAAAACTAAGGAAAAGAGAGAACAGGGCAGCATACTGGGACAGGGGATAGTGTGTATGGAAAGGGGAAGGGGGTGTCATGTGGCCATTCCACTAAGCCTGAGGGAAAGAGCTCAGTAACCATCTGGGAGCAGTTTTATCCCCACAAAAGTCATTTGGGGCAGAGATGTAGGCTGGTGTACCATGAATTGCCTAGAATGAGAAGAAATTGAGACACTGTGAGAACTAGCTCGCAAGGAAACCATCATCAGGAGGGAAGGAGTCAGAGTCATAAAGTGAGCAATAGGGAAAAGTAAGGATGAGGAAACACTGAAATCACCAAAGATCTCAGGTAGAAGAAATCTCATAGAATTACAATGTAAGCAGATAAAATGACAAGGAGAATATTAACAGCTGCAAAAGAAATCGTGATCTTCAGATCTAGTAAATGAGTTCAGGAATCTAAAGGAAAAATAATGCAAAATAAAGGAAAATGACTCATCACTTGATAAGACAGAAGACTATGAAATTTGAGAGCATGGAATCATGACACTCTGTTCCTTAGGTATTTAATAGAGAAATGAGCAATTTGAGAACAGAATTTATGGTCTATACAGCAAGAATAATGGGCAGAAGAGAAAAACTGAAATCTGAAATGGCAAATCTCCCCAAAGAAAAGCAAAAGAGAACAATAGCTTGGGAATGCAAATACATGGAAGTGAAGGGCAATCTAGAAGAAGAGAAGCAGAAAACAACATTAAAAGAAAATATGTTCATTACACAAGAAAAACATGTTGATATGGAAGACAGGATGTATAGTGACAATATAAGGAGCAGAGGTCTCCCAGAAGAGCATGATAGGACAAAAATCCTTAACACTATAATGCAGAAAATAATACAAGAAAACTTTCCAGAACTTCTAAACATAGGAAATGAGATACCAATTGAAAGAATTAATAGATAGTCTCCAGAAAAAAAAAATCCAAGGCTGAAAACTCCAAAATACATAACAGATAAATTAAAAATACAGTTCAGGAACAAGTTCTTTATAAGGCAATGGCAGAAACTGACAAGAGAGGAGAATATAGAAAGGATGCCTTGGAAGTCATGATTCCACTAGGAATTTAGAGAATAGAGAAACTGGATACATTTTATGATCAGTGAGGTTAAGTGACTTGCCCTAGGTCTTAAGTAACTGACTCAGAATTCAAACCCAGGTTTTCTGACTCCAAATTCAGTTTTCTTTCCACTAAAACACACTCTCAAGAAGATATAATGAGGAGAGAGAGTCCACAGTGTAATTTTCTCACCAGGTTTGCCTTGCTAAGAGCTAGTCAGGAGCTGCTGTGAGCTCAAATGAGGACATAGTTATAAACCATTTTGCAACCCTTAGCAAAGCACTATATAAATGCTAGTTATTATTCAAGAGATGACCTTGACAATTGTTTCTCACCCACTCCTTCCCTGACAAGAGAGAAGACAAGCTCCCCCAAATGGGTCTTTAAGAATGGCATGTCCTTGAACCAACACTTTCCTTCCTCCAGATATTATTTAGGATAGTACTTCCCATAAAATTAAAAGCGTGGCAACATACAATTACATATTAGGGTAGAGGAGAGAGGGCTGATTTTTAAACTCAGTAAGACCTGCATTTAATACCTGCCTTTGACACAGGCTAGCTATGTGATCTTTATTAAGCATCTCATGAATGACAAATTATTTAACCTCTCAGTGCTTCAGACAATACTCTAAGACTATAAGTTATTTGATTTGTTTGGATGGGAAGATCCCTCACTGGAAGATCCCAAAAGGGATTTTTTCACTGAAATCTAACATAATGACAGATGACATTAAAAATGTAAAAAATATCTTTAGAAGGTGGATAGTGATAAGACATTAGTTTTCAATTAATTGTTTTTTTTTTTAAGCAATTGGGGTTAAGTAACTAGCTCAAGGTTACACGGCCAGGTGTTTCTGGGTGGGTGCTAAGTGTCTGAGCCCAGATTTGATCCCCAGGTCATCTTGACACTGGGGCCGATGCTTTTACTTGCTGTGCTACCTGGCCACCCCTAGTTTTCAATTAATTGTTAGTTGAATAGCTAGTGTTCTTAAAGGAAACCATTATATCATTTGCAAAAGAGATACTTTTATTCCTCCCTTGCTTATGCTTATTCTCTCAATTTCTTTTTCATGTCTTATTGCTATAGTCAACATTTCTAGGATTATATTAAATAATAGTTTTGACAATAAAAACTCTTGCATTACTCATGCTCTTGTTGGAAAGGCAACTATCATTTCTCCATTACAAGACAATGCTAACATTTGGCTTTAGATAGATACTATTCACCATATTAAGGAAAAAGCCTTTGTTATTATGATTTTGAATATGTTTAAACATAAATGGTTGTTTATTTTGTGAAAATACATTTTCTGATGTAACCATATATTCCCCAAATCTATTTTTGTCATTAATGTGGTCCAATATGTTTGAAGCTTTCCTCATATTGAACCAATTTTGTATTTGAGATATAAATGCAACCCAAGAATGGTATATGATTTAAATATGATGCTATAGCCTCTTTGCTGATGTTTCATTTAATATTTTTTATACTAATATTGTTTAGTGATGTTAGTCCATAGTTTTCTTCTCTGCTTTATCTTTGCCTGATTTATCAGGATAATATTAATCTCATATAAAGAAATTTGGGATGATGGTTTCTTTCCATATTTTTATAAACAATTTGGATAATATTAAAGTTAATTTTTAAAATATTTGGTATAATTCACTAATAAATCTATTTGGACCAAAGGTTTTTTTTTCTTCATAAGCTCTATTATGGCACATTCAATTTCTTTTTCTGAGATTGAGTTATTTAGATTCTTTCCTTAGGTATTTTCTATTTTTAAAAAATAGATCCAATTCATTTGTCTTTTTTGTAGGCATATATTTAAGCAAAATACTTTCTAATAATTTCATTATTTCCTTTACTTCTGTATGATTTCTTTTTCATTTTTTATTTTATAATTGGTTTTCCTCTTTAAGAAGAAATTAGTGAATTATTTTTTCTATTTTATTAGTTTTTAAAGTTATCTAGCTTTAGTAATCAGTTTAGGGTTTTGTGTGTTTTAATTTTAAAATTTATTTTTTATATTTATATTTACCATTTTCTATAATGAGTAATCATAATGTCTATTCTTTGTTTATCTCTTTTAACCATGTCCATTTTTACTATTGTTTTGCCTATGATTATGATTGCCATTTCTGCTTTTTAAAATTTACCTGATATGTAATAAATCATACTTTAAACTTTCAATTTGAACGGTGTGAATCTTTATGTATAAATGTGTTGAAAAACTCTACTCTGTTTCTACCTATTTCCCTCTTTACTTTAATGTGTTTCTATACCAATCTCTTTCCGTTTGGATGTCCAACCCTCATTTGCTTTGCTTGGTTTCTCCACTTTCTCCTCCATATCTGTATACTCTTCTTGTTATGCCACCTAATTATGAGAAAGGACCAGTTCCTCACCTTCTTTCTCATTATCCCCTATTCCTTTCTTTCACTCTTTTCTTAAAACCAACAAGATGGAAAAACATTCACCCCCAAGCCCTGTTTTTTTTTGTTTTCTCTACTCCCCCTTGACTCTTGAAGTGAGTGGAATAATACTAAGGGGATTCTTGTCTCTTCTTAATCTTAGGATACAAGCATTTCATAACTATTTAGCTTCTTATAATTGTTTACATGTATTTATAATTCAAGGTTTCTCTTGTCTCTTGTGTTTGCATTTCAGACATTTTACTCAACTACAATCTTTTATTATTACAGATACTTTAAAGTCCCCTATTCTATTAAAACTCATTTCTCTCCTATTGGGTCTTGGTTTTCTTCTCTGTAAAATATAGGAAGTATACAAATGGTAATGAAAGTCCCTTCCAACTTCCACACTCTATGGTCTTGAATGGTTGTGGCTATAATTCTGCCAACCTTCCTTTATTTTATGTGACTTTTCTCTACTCCAGTGATCTCTTCTCCCAAGAAAGAACCAGAAGAAGCTCAGAAAGCACAGGGTCCAGATATAGCATAGGAAATTATACTGTAGGAAACGAATGGCAAAGGCTATTTTCACTATTCTTTTTTGTTGGTATTTATGCTGCCTAAATAGGCTATGATTACTAGGTCCCAGACACTAGAATCAGTCTTTCCCAGCTCAAGGCATAATATGCACTTGGGACTTGCTAGCTTTGCATTTGCTCAGGGACTCACTGACTCCTTTAATCCCAAGTCACACTTCCAAGGAGCTCTTCATACCTTCAACCAACCATTCCAGGATCAGTAACTTGTAGATAGCTAGGTGGCATGGTGTGTAGAGCATTGGGCCTGGAGTTAGGAAAATCAGTGTTCAATTCCAGCCTCCCATACTTAATTAGCTACATGTCCTGGGGCAAGTCACTTTTCATTTCTGTTTGGCTCAGTTTTCTCATCTATAAAATGGGAATAGTAATAGCATCTAATTCCTCGGGCTGTAGTGAGGATTAATTGTGGTAATATTTGTAGACCACTTAGTGCCTGGTCCATGCTTGGCACTTACTAAATACTTATTCCCTTCCCTCCTGTTCCCAGCTCCTCAGGCATTTGCCTCAATCTATTTCCCCTTTTTCTTTTAAAAAAAAATCAATCATATTTGATTTTCATGAAAATTCACACTTTATCCTTGTCAACTATTTCAACCTCAATTGAGAATGTAAGAAAGACAGCCCCCTTTTACAGGCATGTATTGACAAACAAAATAAATTCCCACATTTGCTGTATCTCTTCCCAAAACATCTCAACATGCACTCTGAGGTTATTACCTTTCCACCAAAGATCTGAGTCCTCTGGAATTGTGGTTGGTCATTTTTTCTCCCTCTTTCTAAATTCCATAAATAATTGATGAGCAACAGAGACAGACACACATAGACACAGAGAGAGACAGAGAGAATTTATTAACTGCTCACTATGTTATAGGCACTGTGTCAAGTGCTGTGGGTACAAATACAAGAAAACAAGAGAGTCCCTTCCTTCAAAGTGCTTACCTTCTAATGGATAGAGACATTATCTAAAGAGGAGCTGGGAGCTGGGAGCTGGATGACTGGTGCCTGATGTGGAGTTACAAGAAATGACATGGAGGTGAAAACATACTTTTGTCATGGTGGGAGTGGGATAGGGACAGGCAACCAGGGACAGAGTCCAAAGTTGTGGTTTGAGAGATGAGGATGATGCCTGGAATGTAGATAGTATGCTGAAGGAACTCACTGGAAGAGTGCTCTTGGGGGGTACAAATTCTAGTTATACACACACATTCTCCATCCATAGGATCCAGGTTTCAACCTCAGCTTTGCCCCTTACTACTTGTATGACACTGGGCATGTCACTTACCCTCTCAGTTAAGGGCCTCAGTTTCCTCATCTGTATAATCCATGTCTCAAGTTCATTTGTATAAGACTCCCTGGTAGAGGGTGGTAGTAGAGACCTGACTGGGCCCACTAGGTGGCACAGTGGATCACATAGGGCCTTGAGTCAGGAAGACTCATCTTCCTAAGTTCAAATCTGACTTCAGACACTTAATAGTTATGTGACTCTCAGTTTCCTCATCTATAAAATGAGCTGGAGAAGGAAATGGTAAACCACTCCAGCATCTTTCCCAAGAAAACCCCAAATGGGGCCAAGAAGAGTCAGACAGTATTCTGCATAGCATTAAATAGAGAGACCTGATAGGTGCCATCTCTTTTGCATATCAGTTACTTCTCTGTATCTTTTTCTTCCTCTAGGGACCTCTCCCTGAGCAAAATTGGAACTAATATCTGTAATGTTAATGGTATTTAAGACCTTCCCCACCCATTAATAGGCCTCATGTGGAGCCCATTAAGGGAAGCTAGGTTAGGGGAGGCTTGCTTGTGGAAAGGGTTTCATAACTTTTTCTAATTTCTAATTAGGCACTGAGTCAAGAGGGTTGTGATGCCTTCTGGCTCTGAGAAGAGTATATATACTCTGAGTTGGTATTTTGCTTTGAAGCTCACTCACTGGAAGAGTGTTCTTGTGATTTGACCAGATGAGACTGTGGGTAACCATTAATGAAACCCCTGGCTTTGAAAAACTCAGATGTTGGTGCTTCTCTCTTTAGTACCTACGTATGCCTTGGTCAGACAGTTGGATCTTTCTGCTGATCTATGCTAATATCTTGGACAGTTAGAAGCCCTCTCTGTTGGTTTTATTTCTCTGCTTATATTTTCTCTATTTTGTTTGTTTGTATTTTCTCTGAAGTCAAGGGTGCTGACTTTTCCCCTGAACTAGTGAATATAATTAAAAAAGGCTGTTGACCCCTTAAATAGCTATCTTTCCTCGGAAAGCAGATCTAAGAACCTGTGCTAGCAGCCATCCTGGGTGTGCCAGTGTGGTTGCCTCTGTAGTATCCTCTTTTAAAGCTAGCAAACAGGAGGGCAAGGATTTCTTCTCTCTCAAGCTCTTGCTAACTCCAACCTTCATGTGGGCCCCAAACATTGAAAAATCATTTTCTACCAATGAGGATAGTTTAATGCAAATGATTTTGAATCTCAGATTATATCTATTAAATGAGGGGTTTGAATTAGATGACTTCTAAGGTCCCTTTCAGCTTTACATTTATTTTTAAAAACCAAATTATTTATTTTAGTTTTCAACATTCACTTCCATAAGTTTTTTTCAGCTTTACGTTTATGAGGCTATGATCCATAATCTTTCATTCATCACTCCAAGTAATGACTTCCAAAAAGAAACACCAGCCCTAAATGTACTTTCCTTAATAGATTTAGGAAACTGAATGCTCCTATTTCCCTTCCCTATCCACACACTATCCTTCTTTACCTTTAGCCACTCAGTGTCCTCAGCTCTGAACAATCCCAAAGCAAAAGGCAGTGACGAGGAAGACTGTAAACTTACAAAGGAAAAAAAAAACCACAGGAAAGCATTATACATATTTTATATGTAATAGATGTATAACACAGAAATGTATGTCCAAAGTATGAATGTCTTTCATTAGAAAGAGCCTGTGAGAATCAAGTAAATGCACATATCAAGTTATTAGTACTACCATGGAGATAAATATTGAGTGATTGGCAATAGGTAGTGTCCAGATTCTTATCAGTGTGTTCTTCAGTGACATCAAGCAACAAGGATTCCATGTGTGTGGGGCTGGTGGGAGGGGGAAGTATGTGTGTATGTGTGTGTGTGTGTGTGTGTGTGTGTGTGTATGTGTGTGTGTGTATATGTGAGTGTGTGTGTGTGTGTGTGTGTGTGTGTGTGTGTGTGTGAGTTTTAATGCCACTGTGAAAACCAGAGAGGAAACCAGGCACAAAGGGCTTCATTAAAATAACATTAAGGTTCTGACTTAAATTGAAAGAGGAAGGAAATTCAGTGTTAAGATTGTCACACTTCAGCACAGCAGGCCCTAGAGACACTAAAGGCCACCCAGCTGAGGTCCTGAAGTCCTGTAGACACTTCTATGTGAAGGCTAGGAGGGAGGGAAAAGGAAGGGGTGGGGATTCTGAGAACTTGGGACTAAGCACCCACAAGTCCCACCACAAATACTTGGTGAATTGAATTGCTTTGGCTTGTTCTTGGGTACCAGTCATATCATTTTGAATTTCTGGACTCAGTTCCTGCTGACTCTAGGGCCAGTGTTCTAGCCATTGCACCACCTAGCTGTCCCTCAGTTTCCTCCTTTTTTAAAAAGGGGCTGATATAGTGTTTACTTTACAGGGTGAGGATCAACCTAACTTATATGTGTGTGTGTGTGTATAGACACATACATATTTTACATAAAGTACTTTGCAAGATATAAGAAGGGCTATAAGGAATGCCAGTTATTATCTCTCCTTTATTCCCATTGCTTTGCACTTTGTATTTTGCTTGTCTATGTACATAACATACCACCTTTCTCTAGTTACCAGAGTCTAATATGAGGTAAGCTCTGTGAGGGCAAGGAGAATTTAATTTTTGTTTCTGTATTCCCAGTGCCTTGTACTATTTTGTTATTGTTCAGTCATTTCAGTCACGCCCAATTCTTCATTACCCCATTTGGGGTTTTCTTGACAAAGACAGATAGAATGGTTTGTCATTTCCTTCTCCAGCTCATTTTACAGATGAGGAGACTGAGGCAAACAGGGTTAAGTGACTGGCCTGAGGTCACATAGCTAGTAAGTGTCTGAGCCAAGATTTAAACTCAAGAAGAATCTTTCCGACTGCAGGCCTGGCACCTAGCTGCCTACCTTGCACAGTGGTTGGTGCTTAATACAATGCATGGGCACAGATACCCATTAGGAACCAAGAAACTATGTATCTTCTTTCCATAGTGGCTTTTGGGGAAATTAGAAATTGTTTGTGGTTCCAAACTGGAAGGATCTGATTAATAAACAGTTCTCCACCTTGGAAATAAGAAGAGTTGCATTAGATGATTTACAAGCTCCCCTCAGGGTCTAATTCTGCTATTTAGTACCCTAAACCCAGAAATAAGGCAGATGAGTCTCCAAAAAAGCGAAAATTTACTAGTTTCCTCCCTCCCTTTCTTCTGGACCTGGTACTATGGTTAAGTGGATACAGGGAGGAGTTTGTGAAAATCAGAATTGAATTGAATTTTTTTAACCCTTTGAAATCCTGCATGAGAAAGAACTTGATTATCCTCTTTACTTCTCTCAGTACGTTGCAAAAAATGATTTCTTTTTTATCTCTGATAGTTAAAATAATATAGCACAAGTTGCACTCTGTGCTATTTGCCCAAACTTCCCCACCCTGGAAAGAATTCCTGGGCAACAAAATAAAGTAACTCAGTCTGCCATCAGCTCTAGGTAGGATCCTAAGCTTTTCTTTTTGTGTACAAAGTATATTTACATTTTCCATATTTTTAAAAGCACAAAAATATATGAGGCATTGAAGATATGAGTGCAAATTTCAGATGGAAGAGGTTTTGGGAAGAATTTGCAATGAAAAAAAAAAGAAAAAAATACATGAAGAGTAGAAAGCCCAGCACTTGCAGCCTATAAGGTAATTATAAAATGTATGACTTGTTCTGATGCCAGTAGCAGGGAGGACACTCCTAAGTAAACTCTCCTCCCATCTAGAGTGAGAGAGGCACTAGAAAACAAAGCTAGCCAACTTCCCATGACATCACTGTGATCCACTCTGTGACCTTCTGTCAGACACACCTTTGTATTTCTGGCAAAGCAACCCAGGCTCTTTTAATAAGCCATCTTTGGGGAAATAAAACAAAACAAAACAAGAAACCTGGCTGTATTGATAAAATATTGCTTGTAAGGTCATCTTTGGCCAACCCCACCAAAAAAATCCTTGGATATATTGATAAAATATTGCTTGTAAGGCCAGTGCCAAGAATTTCCTTTGTGCCACTATAGGAAAAGACCCCAGCTGCCCCCAATACTTTATATTTCCTAGGGAGAACTGCTGATTTTTAAGGTTAGTTTCATTTCAGGCCTTACTGGACCAATAGCCCTTTCACTTCTTGTAGTTTATAGTTGAATAATGTAGACACTTTTCCCATTTCAAAGGCAGATCAATAATAAACTTGTACTATCTAGAAAAGGTCATTGCTTTCCTTTTCCATCTCCTCTCTTTAGTTCTTCCCTTGTAACCAGAACTTCACATAAAAGATTTTTTCAAACATGCCTTCATCCTTTAGAGAGAAAGACCTGATAAATAGAAGTATGTATAGAATGATTTTTACATATACACACATACACACATATATGTATTTGTGTCTAATGGCAGCCATCTCTATGGTGGGGGGAGGGAAGAAAAAAGGGGAAGAAGAAAGTTATATAAGAACTTTATTATACATTTTAAAAGAATAACAAGTTGTACATGATAGACTTCCAGTTTCATGTACAATCATCTTTTTTTCTCCTATTCTACTGTGTTAGGGAAATGCTTTTTTTTTGTATTTTAAGTTCAGAATAAAATATATAAATATTAAAAAGAAAGACCCATGGGGTCAAACTCAAATGGAAATGGGGCTACTAAACAATACATAAAGATACCTGTGGGCTACATATTGACTTAGAAAATCACATATTTACATT
Organism: Petaurus breviceps papuanus; assembly: GCF_028583685.1. Lineage (NCBI taxonomy): Eukaryota > Metazoa > Chordata > Mammalia > Diprotodontia > Petauridae > Petaurus > Petaurus breviceps. The sequence goes on along the minus strand of NW_027187335.1, from coordinate 3,819,294 downwards.
TATCAAAATGTTCTATTATATTTGATTTATTTTGTTAAATATTTCTGTAATCTGGTTAGGATTTCATTTGGGAATGTATAACAGCAAGCACCCTAGCATACCCAGGATGGCTGCTAGCACAGGTTCTTTGATCTGCTTTTCTAAAGGAAAGCAACTCAAAAGGGGTTCACAACCTTACTTTAATCAAACATAAATCATTTACCTAGTTCAGGTGGAAAAGTTACCCAACTTGTATCTGAGACTATCAGTGGGGATTCTGGGCTTGAATCACCAGCAGAACTAGTTTTTTGCTCACCATCTACTTAAATGCTAAAACAAATTGTTAGAAAGGATAGAAACTCTTTATGTTGTGATTTAAGGAATGGCTAGCATTCCCTGTTTAAATAAACATACCCAGCAGGTTTCAAATAAATTCCTGACCAGGGGCCAAATTCTTTCTTCACCTACAGTCCAGGGTCATTTATGTTGCTGCCCTTCTCTGGGAGGGAGGATTAGGTCTCTGAGGAGGAAAGCTAACATAAAGCATGCCTGGGAATGTCAGCTCTGGGAGCTGTCTACAAGTGAAATTGTTTGCAAATTGTAATGCGTTCGCCTGTTCACATTGGGAGGTCTCCAAGTGTGGTCCCAGAACTAAGGGTGTTTTGAGAGCATCCCACAGGTAGCCTTTGATATGATTTCTTACTATACTAATAGATATGATACAGCAGGATTTCTACTTTTGTTTTCTTCAATGAATTAATTCATATCTAAAGGTACTGGCCCACAAATCAGCACAGGACAGTGGAAAGGGTGTTGAAATTGGAGACAAAGTCCTGGGTTCAGATCCTGTATCAGTTACTTATTACCTGTGTGACACTGGACAAGTTCCATTCCCACTCTGGGCCCCCGTTTTCTCATCTGTAAAATGAAGGAATGAGTCTAGATGATCCATAAGTTTCCATTTAGTTACAAAACTTTGACCTTGAGTTCTAGTCCCCAATGTCCCCTTAGTTGGCTATGTGAATTTGACAAGTCATTTAAACTCTATGGCTCTCAATTCTGTCATTTGTAAACTGGAAACTGTGGGATTAGAAAACCTCTAATGCCTCTTCCAGTTCCCACAGTTTATTATTTTCCAAATAGTTTTTTTTTTCTCAAAAAAAAAAGGTTATAACTTTAGCAGGTCAATGTTCCCATCTGTCCATGCTGGTTACATACACACGCACACACACATATACACACACGTATATGTGTGTGTGTGTGTGTTAAGCAGGCAGTTGGGTGGGTCAAGGCTCCTTTTATTCTTCTTAGAATCTACATGGACTAAAAATGTTGATAACTACTGGCTTTCAACCCCAATTACATCATTCCTATGCTTAAAAAACCTTAATGACTCCCTATTACATTATTAATACATTCTTAACTCCTTAGCCTGCCATTCAAGGGCCTACATTCATTAGTCTGAAATGTCTTTTTCTGCTTTATCTCCTAATATTATTCCAGATTGTCTATATTCTAGACAAACTTGACTACTCACCATTTCCCTGATTAGATCTTACATCTTCCTTCCTGTCTTTGCTCATGGTGTTCCTTTTACCTGGAATGCTTTCCTCCCCATCTCTCCCAGGTTGAAAAAAAAATCCTAAACATTATTCAAAGCTTTGTTAAAATGGCCCCTTCTCCATGAGATTTGATTCCACCAATCAGGAATAAGTTCTCCCTTTGCCATATCCTCCTAACACTTTTTGTCTGGTACCTGTGCTGCAGCTGCTGCCACAGGAAGAAGAGAATGCCTCAGCAAGGATTATAGAGAGGAAGAAAGGTCCAGGGGAAAAAGCACTGGCCATGGTATCAGAACTTGGGTTCAAATCCTACTTTTGATGCTTACAACCTATGTGACACTTAATTTTCCTGGGCTCCAGTTTCCCCCATCTGGAAATTTGTCATTCCCCCAAATTCCCTAATGATTTTGTAGCCATTTTTCTGACAGTAATAAAATCAGAGACTTGGACTCCACCTACCCCTTAAATCTTGTACCACCGTCCTGCTTCACACACATAAGTATTGATCAAGTAAGTGCTGATTATGTGCCAGGTACTGCACTAGGTCCTGGGGGTATAAATACACAAAAGAGAGACAGTTTCAGACCCACAACAGCTTATATTCTACAAGGAGTGAACAGCATGTTCATAGATAAATACCATGGGCAGAATTGGACTGTAATTTCTTTGATTCCCTCAATTTCCATATGATGGAATTCTCTCGAATGATGTAAGTCAACATCAGAAAATTACTTATAGTGTTAGAGTTTCCTAGAGCTTTGACTGAGACATTAAGTGACTTATCCAGTGTCACATAGCCAGTATGTAATTATTGGATGTGGGACTTGAACCCAGGGCCTTCTGACCAGTTTTCTGTCAACTATGCCATACTTCTTCTCAAAAGAAGAAAAATATTCTCAAATTATGTAATCACTTTCCAAAAGGTATCTAAGATTAGTTATTAATGTTTTCAACTCATCTTTCCAGGGGCATAACACCCTTTCTCCATCAAAATGGCTTTGGGGCCATGGGAACCTAATAAATGATTCCTTCTGGGGTAGTGGTCATCATCACCACCATCAAAACACATTTGTTAAATGTAACAAAATATTCCTGTTTGAAGCAATGGATGTGAAGGTTCAGAGAAGCATGAGAAAATTGTGTGAACTGATGCTGATTTGGGGAAATGATATGTATAATGACAGCAATGTTCATGGAAGGAACAATAACAAAAAATGAAACCAAATACTTTGTAATAATATTGACAAAACATGGCCCTGGAGAATAGTTGAGAAAATGTGAACCCTTCTCTTCTTTGCAGAAGTGGAGCACTATCTATGAAGAATCCCGCATTCGTTGTTAGACACGGTTGATGAGTTGGTTTTGCTAAATTGCTTTTCCTCCTTTGTTTTAATGTTTGTTACAAAGGATGGGTCACTGGGTGTAATACAGGTGAAGGAATATATTCAGAAGTTAAAGTGATACTTAAATGTATAAATAAAAATGAGATTTAAAATTCATTAGTCATGTTAATCTCATGTGTTTTAGTAGAAAGGAAATTACCCTAATGTGGTTCTTGTCCTTTAAAAGCATATAGTCTGATGCAGACATGTGTATACCAACACTGCTTTTATGGCAACTAGAGCTTAAGACCTTTTACTCATGGATTACTTTGAAATTTGTTGCCAGATGTTGTCATTGGCCTTGTTTATTGGCAAAAGTTCAACACTTATTGAGGAAATTAGAAGTTTCGTGTTTAGTCTCGTTCCACTCCAACCATATCAGAATTAGTTATTGGATAATGTTAACACAATCTGGTTAATGTTTTGGAAAAAAACCTTCATTTTGTATAAACTCAGGTGTTTTGATTATTTTAGTCATGTGTATTTAGATGAACCAATACTAGACATTAATGCTAACATTACAGATGGATCACTGAAATGTTCATTTTAGGAGTAAAGGAACAGGACAAGTTCACAGTTTCTTTGCAAGTCTGAGAGCAGCAATGGATGAGCAAACATCTATTAAATTTCTGCCCCGTTTTCCTGTCCAGACATATTTGCTTACAGTGTTCACACAAGGCCTGGAAATCATCTGAAGTTCAAAGGCACCCAGAGACTTAAGTAAAGTTATAACAGAGGCATCTCTCAGCTGGACAAAGAACATTACCATGCACATCTGTGTGAGGGGTTCCGAGGCCTCTTGGCAGTTTTCTGTTGGAGAGACTCTAAAGAAAATCACTCCCCAGGAAACCATTCTCAGAGAGGAAACCCATTTTGGGGACCAGGCCTGGGGGGAGCTGGCATTCCATGATTGACACAGGGTATGATAGAGGGTCACTAATGTTCAGGCGTTGAGTCATGTCTTTTCTACCTTTACTTTCACCTTATGACAGAAAGGCTGTATCCCTATTACTCAGGCTGCGTTTGAGTTTGCTAGAAGAGATGGATGAGACTTTCCTGCTTCTTAGAGCACCAAAGACCTGCCAGGCAGCCCAGCTTTAAGGCTATCAAAGCCACAATTATGGTAAAATATGTACTGAATCATGTTCCTCTTTTAACATCCTTTCTCTCTCTCTGACTCTCTCCATTATCTCCTTGTCTCTTTCCTCCTCCTTCCCTTTGTTTCTCTCCCTCATTCTCTTTTTCCTTCCCTTACTCTCTCTGTCCATCCTTCCCATCTTCTGTCTTTCTTTCCCTTTGTCCCTTCTCCCCTCTGTCTTTTCTTCTCTGTCTCTATTTCTTCCCTTTCTCTTTTTTTCCCCTCACTCCTTCTCTTCTTCCTTCATCGCCTCCCCCCCTCATTTCCTTTAGTGAATAAGTGAATGAACATTTGATGGGACTGATACATATGACAGTATTGCTGAATGGTAACCAATAATCCCATTATATAGAGTATTGGTTCATCATAGCATCTGTTTCCAATATAGCAACTTTATTATTTGGCTCAGCCATGTAGCCAGTTTCTGGGATGTTAGACCAACCTACTGGAAGAAGGCAAGACATTCCATTCAAGGGCCCGGGGTGGTGGTAGTGCTGGATTCAGTCAGTTTTGTGTTCCCTCAAAGGCTTATACCAAGGATAAGTTGGGGACAAGAGGCAAGTATCTTAAAATGGTTACCCAATGTAGTTGAAACACTCTGGAATACTGGTCCAGGGTATGTGTGTGTGTGTGTGGGGGGGTGGGTGAAGAGGTGAGAGGCTACATATTATAGCATATAAGGAACCAGACTTACAATTTGGAGGTCCTAGATTCAAATCCTGCCTTAGACATCCACTAGTTGTGTGACTCTGGGCAAGTCACTTAACTTCTTTGTGCCCCAGTTTCCTAATTTGAAAAATGAGGGAGTTCAATTTGATGGCCTCCAAGCTCCATTCCAGTTCTAAATCTGTGATCTTGTGGTTTGCCTTAGGGATCTGGGGAAATTGAAGGTCAGGCGGGTCTAGTCCTAAAGTGAGAGGAAGTAGGAAGATTGTCCACTCTGAAACAACCCAGCCAAATCAAATGGCACCAGTGCTATATAGTTCTGCATCTGGAAAAAGTGTTAGATTTTTTTCAAATACTGGCTCTCACCCTTATTATTTGTGCATTCTTGGGCAAGTTATTTCGCCCCTATGGGTCTCAGTTACCTCATCTGTAAAGTGAGGGGAAGGTTGGATGAGGTACCTCTTAGAGAACTTCTAATTCTGTATCTATGATATCTATGATCTATGATGATGATTGTCCCTGAGCAGGTGTTGCTGCTGTTGCTGTTGTTGATCCTTCATTTTTATTTTTGTTTTTGATTTTGCTTTTTTTTGTTGGGGGGAAGGCAGGGCAATTGGAGTTAAGTGACTTGCCCAAGGACACATGGTGAGTAAGTGTTAAGTGACTGAGGTCGGATTTGAACTCATTTCCTCCTGACTCCAGGGCCAGTGCTCTATTCACTCCGCCACCCCGATCCTTCATTTTTAAAGAGGACCAATGACATCGTGGGGTGATGTCTTGATTTGAACGTGAATTGGATTTTAGTGAGGCAGAGTTGCACAAAGTTGTCAGCCTCATTCTGTCTTCCAGAGTCATTGAAGTCCTGTGGCAGGACAAAAGTCAAGATGAATGGCAATGGTCAGGGATTTAGTAGATGACTTTGGTGTCTTCAATGTTTGACCAAGCTCTAAGCACTCCAAAGCACCTGCTTCGGCTGCCTTCAGATGAGGCCATTGGAAGAAATTGTTTTCGTCCACCCATTCTGCCTGGGACCTCTTCATATGGTTGCAGTGGATACCTCCCCCCGACCCCAACTCCATGATGGGTTTGAGGCCTGTCAGTTACTCTCAACCTGTCTCAGCCCATTTTCCAAGATGGTTTTACTGGGATGTGGCTGCTGTGCATGCTACAGTTTCTTGGATCTACAGGTGAGAGTTGGGTGACAGGTGGACACCAAAGGTAGATGAGTGACTCTAAAAAGGGCCCACCAAGCCCTCATACCAGAGGTGCGAGTCCTCTCCAAATACCCTATATATCCCTCCAGAGCAGGTAGATATAAAGAGAAGCTGACTCCTGATAGGGTCAATCAATCTACTAAGCATTTATTAAGCACAACTTATACACCAGGCATCATGATAAATGTTAAGGATACAAAAAAAGGTTAAAGACAGGTCCAACTCTCAAGGAATTCATAGTATAATAAAGGGGACAACATGCAAACTGCTGTGTACAAATAAGTTATATACAGGATGAATTGGAGATAATCAACAGAGAGAAGGGTGATTGATGAATGTTGTGTGAGAGCTTCCTGTCTCTATGACAAGTGGAAGAACTCATGGATTGAGTGGTCCTGGGGACAGCTGACATGGCAGTAGGAGTGGTTATATTTAAGTTGCCATGGTTTGGATGCCATCACCCAAGCAAAGCATGATGGGTTGGTAGCATGAGATGAGCAAGATGAGCAAGATGAGCAAGGACCCACTTAGGCAGGCCCTAAGGTCACTTAAAAATCCAGCACCAGCATAGTTGTCTAGATTAAGGGATAAAGGGCCAAAATTTCCATGGGGGTTCCTAGACTTACAGGAGGTTTTCAGCAAGGAGAACCTAGAATGTGATTACAATTATCCCATAGATCTCCCCCCTTAATATCTTAGCAGTCTTAGGGCAGACTGATGCATTAAATAATCAAGTATCACAGTATCAGAGAATTTGAAAGTGGAAATGACCTCAGCAGCCATATAGCTGAACCAAAACACAATAGGAATCTTACTTTAACACACTTGATAAATGGTTATCTTGAACCTTTAAAGAAGGGTTTCCCACATCCTCTTGAGGTAGCCATTCTATTTTTGGATGGTTAATTGTTAGCAAGTTTTCCCCCCACTGATATCAGTTCCAAGTTTGTCTCTTTGTAACTTCTGCTCGATACTCCTGCTTCTGCCCTCTAAGGCCAAACAGAACAAGATTCATCCCTCTTCCCCATAACATCACTTGGAATACACGTACCATACCTTGCCACATCAGGGAGACTCTTAGTCATTTGGGTTCAACTCAGAGGCATCAAGAAACCTCTCCTTATTTTCCCCATCAGAAATTATCCTTCCTTCCACTAAATTTCTATAACGTTATCTTCAAATCTCTCATTTAATTTATCAAATTATGCCTTGGAAGATTATATATATTAACATAGGCTATATTATATAAGTCATATTAATACATAATAACATAAATAAAAATGTATATGGCACTTTAAGATTTTCAAAGCACTTTTTTACATACCATATCTCATTTCATCTTCCCAACAATTCTTTGGAATTGTTACTATTATTATCCTCATTTCACAGGTGAGAAAACTGATATTGAATTTAAGTGACATGAAGTATCACACAGCTAGGGAGTTCCAAGGAGAAAGTCAAACAGAGATCTGTCAGACTCCAAGTCCTCCACACATTATTCAACACAGAATTATTGGCTTCACTAAATGATAAGCTACTTGAAAAAAGGATGTATACATGCATACATATACATATATCACACACATGTATACATATGTATATATGGAGAGAGAGATGTCTTATTAAATTTGTTTTTTCAGTATGGATAGTTAACTGATCTCTCTTGCATTGCTCTGGATTTTGCTGAGGAGCTTTTGTAATGTTCTGGGGCTTGATGTAATGAGCACAATCTCATGAGTAATCAGGGATATTTGAAGAACCTTATGATCAACAAAGAATAAACCTTTTGTTTGGATACTGTGTTGGACATTTTCCATGGTACTGGTAGCAACCTTGGGTAGCATATGTCTTTTTCTCCTATGCCTTGGTTGACATCAATGAGTAGTGAAAAGATTGAATAAAATTATCCCCATAGTTACAACTGTCATAGAATCTTGTGTAATTTTAATATATTCATGGGAGACACTTTTCCTAGGACAACCTATAAAGCTTCCTTTTTAACCCTATTAAAGTCAAATGCTTAAAAAAACCACAACAATCCATAGACAAGGGAGGGAGGGGAGTTCATATATTCTCTATTCTTTTCAGTTTGCTTTGTGATTGTAAAGATGCAGACATTTACGTGGAAGTTTCAAACTTGCAGGCCCCCAAATTCATGAGTGTTTTTTGAATCAGATTAAAATCTAATTGGGAAATATTTAACAAATTAATAAAAATACAATACAACATAGGTAGTGTTAATTTGTGGTTTTCTAAGTCAATATATGGCCCACAGAAATCCATTTCTATTTCAGACTGACCCCTCTGAGATAGAGAACATTTATTTTTAAAAACTCGATAAATTTCCTTCTCAATTTAAAAAATAGATACACATATAACAAAAACATTTGGAAGATGTCACAGATGCGTGGAATTGGCCATTGGAGTCAGTTCAGAACATTGTTATTCCCAGAACTCTGTTCTACTTTCTCTCACTATCACCAAAAGGCCCCTCTGGCTTTGCTAACTGTCTTCTCTACTGCCCTTATCACTTGTTGGACACTGGGGGTGCAGTGGCCTCTTATCTTGATTTAAGCATGTGTGTATAACAAAATCCTCGAGAGACTCTAAGTATTGAAGGGCTCAAAAATCTTTACTAAGATAAAAAGGTGGAGTAAAACAAAATGACGAAACCACAAATGAAGAAAAATATGATTTTTTTTATTTTGCCTCGTTATGAAACAAAGATAAATTAATCTCTACTCCTAGGGTGGTTTGGGATGTTCAGATGTGATGTGATTCCTAGTCTATTGGAGAAGAACCATTTACTTCAAATAGCTTCCAAAGCAATCATATTCACTGCACCATGAAGGTGATGTAACCTATTTTTATTTGACACAACATGAATTAATCTAGTGTGGAAGCAGGAGATGAGGTTCTATCAGAGAAACTGCCTTCCTGTGGGAGGGTCCTTTCACCACCCATCCCTAGCCTTCAAATTGCAGCTCCATCCTCATCGCTTAGTTCTTTCGTAAAAGCCAGCTGGAGTATGCTGCTTTGTGGGCAGCTCAGCCCTGGAGAATGGAACAATAAATTCAGGAAGACATTGTGGGAAAGAATTTTGTTTTTTTTTCTTGCCTGTTATCAGACACTCCTCACCCCCCCCCCCCCCGCCCCTGCCTGCCACTGTGTTTTGTACCTCACAAACAGTTCCCATCATCTTGATAGAAGCAAGGCCTAATGAGAAGTCTTTACAAGTGTCTCTCTTTACTCCACAAATGACCTTAAGAGCCAACACTAATAGGAATTAATCAATCAATAGGAATTAATAGGAATATGAAATAGACTGTGTTATAAAATTTCTGTGATTTCTGGGCCAATAGGGAATTCATTCTATGAAGAAAGAAATGAGAAAGAATGGAAAATGATAAGACTCCCATTTCAGGTCCAGAAACAGACAAAGTAGGTTGAATAAATGTGGCTGCTGTTCCTTGAGTGTTTTAGTCCCAAACCATTCAGATAATGATTTACCAAAAGAGCACTAGCCTCAATGTTGTCCAAATTCATGTATGCATAGTCAGTCAACAAGCATTTATTAATAAATACTATGCGCAAAGAGAGGAGAAGAAATGGTCCCAAAGAGAGTCTTTGGGACATTCATAAGTTAGGTGACATGGTATAGAAGATGATCTAGCAAGGAAAACTGAGAAAGAATGTTTCGACAGGTAGCAGAACCAGGAGAGGGCAGGGTCAGACTCATAGAGGAGCAAGTATCCAGGAAGAGGAGATCAACAATGTTCAAGGCTACAAGGTGTTTAGGAAAGATAGGGATTGAGAAAAGCCCATCAGATTTGGCAATAAGACATCACTGGTAGCTTTGGAGAGAGCAATGCCAGTTGAATGATGTAGGATGGAACCTAGACTCCAGAGTTAAAAGAGAACAAGCAAAGAGAACATGAAGGTGGTGAATGTAGAAAACTTTTTTCTAGGAATCTGGCTAAAAATGGAGGAGAAGCTTAGGGAAATAAATTAAGGGTACATTAAAGTAGTGATTTTTTTAGGGTAGAGAAGACTTGGATGTATTTGTAGGTAGACAAGAAAGAACCAGGAGCTATGGAGAGGTTGAAAAGAAGAATGTTTGTGTGGGAATCTAGTGGAGAAGATGGAAGACAGAATGGGGTAAGATTGGGGGAGCATTCATTAGGGTTGACCTTGGCCTTGGTGAAAAGGGCTACCTTCATTTGTCAGAGAATGGAAACAAGGAGGAGAGAATGGAAGATGATGTTGCAGAGTATAGAGAAGGGGAGAAGAGGGTTCTCATGCCAAATGGCATGCATTTTTTCTGTGAAGTGTGAGGCATGGTCCTGAACAGAGACAGTGAGGTAGTTGGAGTGGTCTCATCCTCTATTCCTCACCCTCTCTCACTCTACTTATCTAACCAGTTATACAATCTTGCTTTTTCTACCTTCACAAAATGATTGAGTTGAACTCCTTCTCTCTACTCACACAGCCACCATCTTAGTATAGGTCCTCATCATTTCTCATTTGGACTATTGCAATAGCTGCCTAATTGGTCCACTCACCTCAATTTTCTCCCCAAAGTTCTTCACAACCTAGCCACAAAGTACTTTTCTACCCTTATTATACATTGCTTCTCTTCACAGATTCTATGGTTCAGCCATAATGAATTTTTTAATGTTCCTCATACATGATATGCCATCCATTATTTATGTGTCTTTGCACAGACCTGGAATGCTGGTACTTTTTACCACTGCCTCTTTGAATCCCTAGGTTCCCTTAAAGCTCAGCTCAAGAGCCACCTGTTATATGAGCTCTTTCTTGTCCCTACAACTATTATATTATATTATGTATATTATCCCTCAAAATAGTCTTACATCTATTATCCACCTATCTATCTATCTATCTATCTATCTATCTATCTATCTATCTATCTATCTATCTATCCATCTATCTATCATCTATCTATCTATCTATCTATCTATCTATCTATCTATCTATCTATCTATCTATCTA
>NW_027187335.1:3763527-3808330 GCF_028583685.1 Petaurus breviceps papuanus | reverse complement strand
CTATCTATCTATCTATCTATCTATCTATCTATCTATCTATCTATCTACCTGTCTTCCAATTTTTCTCCCTATCCATCCATCCATCCATCCATCCATCCATCCATCCATCCATCCATCCATCCATCCATCCATCCATCCATCCATCCATCCACATTCAGTGATGTTCTGGAAAAAGTTCAACAATTGGCTCTCTGGGAAAAACAACTACAAAAAAAGATGTATGCCAGACACACATGTAAGTTTAATCTACATTATTAACACTTTCTCCATCACTTCATTAAGTCTATAAATCAACAAAACAAAATATCAAGTCCTGATATGTAACATTTAATAATTTCTAAGGTGTAAGTGCTCACACTGAAAATTTAACAATTGGTTCCTGAAAGCTGGTTTGAGCTGGCCTCAGAACACTCCTGCAAACAGCCCTGTCTTCCTTATTGGAATGTAATCTCCTTAAGGACAAGGGCTATTTCACTTTTGCCTTTGTATCCTCAGTGCTTGGAATATAATGGGTCCTTAATCGATAACTTCACTGTGGTTTTTATTCTCATCACCAGGAGGTATCAAGTTGGGCACCATAGTATATATTTGAGATGAGAAAGGGCCTCTGAAACATGAAGTTCCCTGGTTAGTTTCATTGCTGTTGAAGTAACTAACATTATGCTGCTGCCTTCTGGAGATCAGCGGTTTTTCTTTTCACAGTACTCTTCCTTCACTATGTCCTCAGAATTATTGCACTTAGAGTCAGTTGTTTGTAGTTAAAACTTGTTTTAGTGTAGAGATATTTCAGGATACCAGCCATATGTAATAGCTTACTATCTCATTACTTGTATTAGCTCAGATTCCTATATGGATCAGAGTTTTGCCAGATGATTCCATTTCTGATTCTTAGTGCATCCCTACTTTCATTTCAGTCATTTCAGGACCCAGAATTTCTTTTTTTTCTTTTTTTTGAGGGCAATTGGGGTTGACTTGCCCAAAGGGACCCAGAAATTCTATTTATATCCAGAGCCAGAACTAGGAATTTTTATGCCTGGGACAAGTATTACAAACTATACTTGGGGCAAGTGAACTTTCATTTGGGGTTTGGGGCCATTGCTCTGCTGGGGGAGGCAAAACACTGGCAGGAGACCACTATTAGGGAAGCTACTATATGTGTATTGGCAGTGGGAAAGGGGGTAAATGTAGTACATGTGGAATAGATGGAGGTGGGTGAAGAACTCACCTAATTAGAATCTCTAGTGGCTTCTATGTTAACTAAGTATTAAATTCTCCAAATCGTTTTTAGAGGACTATGATGATTTCAGTGCCTGCTAAATACAACCACCAAGATCCAAAGCCCTGTTTGCCCATGTCCTAATTACAGCTCTGGTTGTGTTTCCTTGTAGCATAAAATGCTCTTTCTGTCTAAATCCCAAGCCTTTCAATTCCAGGTCAAAATTGCTCTCCTCAGAGTCACTCAATTCTTGACCTGGCAGCTTTTCCAAGGTGGGCCCAAAACATTTCACTAAAATTGGCTCCTTTACCTGACATTAAGCTCAGCATGTTGGTCTGGAAGATGCTCCTCAGAGCTGCTGCCACTTTTAGCCTTTCATAGCCACCCTTCATCATGTTTTGCTCTAAAATTTTCTTTTGTTTTGGGCTTGCTTTATTTTAAATATTCCCATCTCCCTCTTATACCCTTCCCTCATCCTTGGCTCTTTCCCCTTTCTATACCTTCCCTTGCCCCCATGCTTCATAATACCTTGTACATGACAAATAAATGTTCACATGCCTTCACATGCCATTTTTTGGCACAGAGTTCATTTTTTACATTTCCAGATATGATTGTTTCTTCAATACAAACATGAGCATATCTAAAATTAAAGACCATTTTGATTAGAAGAGCACTAAATAGAATTGGAATTGTTTAAATCTATGAAACGACTTGTGGGGAGGGGGAAAAGAGGAAGATGTTGCACAATTATTTTCAGGTTGAATTGTACAAGGAATACCTTCTAACCCATATAGTTTATTTTATTTTAAAACATAAAACTTTTTCATCATTTTTCTCCTCCCCATTCAACCCACCAAACTGAACAATAAAAAAGAGAAAATAAAACCTTCTTAATGTATATGCACAATCCAGCAAAATAACTTCCCAAATTGGCTATATCCAAAAATGTATGTCTCATTCTGCATTTTAAAGGTATTATCTCTCTGTCTGGACATGTATAGGACACTTCATCTACAAGGTCTAGGGATCATGGTTTGTCATAATTTTCAGCAGAATTCTAAAATCTTTCCAAGTTTATTTCCCCCCATAATATTTTCATCATTGTATAAATTGTTTTCCTATTTCTGTTCACATCACCTTAAATTAGTTCATAGAATTATTCTGTTTCCTTTGAAAATCTCAAATTTTTTTTTTGCTTTTTGGAGGGAAGTTGGGGTTAAATGACTTGCCCAAGGTCACATGGCTAATTTTTTTTAAGTGTCTGAGGCCAGATTTAAACTTGGGTCCTCCTGACTCCAGGGCCAGTGCTCTATTCACTACACCACCTACCTGCCCCCAAAATCTCCATTTTCTAAGTTTTAATAATATTTCATTACATTCATATAACATGCTTTGTTTAGCACCGCCCCCCGTTGTTTCCAGTTTTTGCTACTATGAGAACTGCTATGAAAATTTTTGCACATAATTGTTAATTATGTAGTATTTACTAGGTTCCAGGCACTGTGTTAGGCATTTTACAGTTATTATCTCACTTGATTTTCATAACAACTCTGGGAAGTATGTGCTAATAATATCCCCATTTCACAGAAGAGGAAACTGAAGCAAACAGAGGTCAAGTGACATCTAGTAAGAGTCTAAGACTGGATTTGAACTCAGGTCTTCCTAACTCTAGGACCAAGATTCTATCTACTATAGCACCTGATTGCCTCTATAAATCCATAATTTTAGAGAAATGGAATACAACTCTTTACATGATTAGGTACATGTTCAAGGTCTAAAGGAAATAAAAACAGATTAAATGGATATCAGATATTTCTAAAAGAAAGGAGCCAAAAAGTCATTGGCCATCCCCTCTGTCTAGGATTCAATCAAGTTCTATAAATGTTTAAGTGACTGGAAAGAGTTCTGAATCTGGAGTGCTGAACTCAAAGTTATGGGATCTGAGTTCAGACCCTAGAACTGACACTTACCACCTTGACCTTTGTCAAATTATTTGATATTTCTGGATCAGAGTTTCTTCATCTATAAAATGAGAGAGGAGGCCTAAATAGCCTATGGGGTTTCTTCCAGCCCTAGAGTTATGATCCTAAGGCTGATGACTCTTGTGTACAAGGCACTGTCCCAGGTGCTAGAAATATCAAAAGAGAGCATTGTCCCCTCCTCCCCATGACCTGACAATAGAATACTCTTCTGAAATAATGAAGCATGTGAAAAATGTATTCAGAAATTCTGACTAGTGTAATAATGTCATTTGGTGAGTAGGTGACTAATAATTAATAACAATAGCATTTATATAGCATTTACCATGTGCCAGGCTCTGCACTGAGTACTTTACAATTATTATATCATTTGATCCTCAAAATAACCCTTTGTGGTAGGTGCTATATCACCCCCATTTTATAGATGAAGAAACTGAGACAAACAGAGATTAAGTGACTTGCCCAAGGTCACACAACTATTAAGTGTCTTGAGGCCATATTTGAACTTGGGTCTTACTGACTCTAGGCATAGCAGACTACTAACTATACTGTCCTTGGGGATGGGTTTTGCCCTTCTATCTCCAGTGCTTAGCACAGTGAGTTGCACAGAGTTGTACACAATAGTGATTAATATGTATCTGCTGGTCTGAAAGACAAATAGAACCTATGAAGGAGGAGAGGTCCTATTACATACCAGCAAACTGAGGGCTTCTAATTTTGTGACTGCAGAGTGTTTGGAATTAAGTGATGATGGACTACATAATAAGCAAATGATTCAGTTCAGCCTGAAGTACGTAGCGCTATCAATTTCACTTTCCATCTGTCAACCAGTTGTTTCAATCCCCTGTCAGGGCAGTCTGTGAAGGTTTGCTGTAACCCCAAAAGGCTATTCCTTTGAGTCAGAATGAAGATTAATATTTATTGCCCTTCAGTGGAAAAAGTTTCAGAAATTTCCAACATCTCATACCAGCTGCAGACACACTTGGTAAGGATACCATGGAACTAAGAATTTGTCCATGCATGAGGGAAAAGAGGGTATAGCTCTGTTTATATATTTACTAATATACTATACATATAATAACTATATATTTACTAATGTGTGCATGTATTTCCTCCAATAGAATGTAAGCTCCTTGAGGGTAGGGACTGTTTTAATGTTTTCTTTGTATCCCTAGCATCTTGTATCATGCCTAGAACATAGTAGGTGATTAATGAACACTCTTAAATTAAGCTATGTAGAGCAGTGGTGTCAGATATGGTGCCACTAAATTGTACAAAAGGATCCTGGTGGGCTTCATATCCACTTAGATAACTACAAATTTACATTATTACATTTTTGGCATTATTAAATATTTTTCAATTATGTTTTAATTTAGTTTTGGCTGCACTTGGGAGTTTTGTGGGCTGAGAGTTTGACACCTCTGCTTCAGAGGAAAGAATTAGAGATTTGGAATCTGAAGCCTGTGTTCAAATCGATTCTGTCACTTCTTAGGTAACTGAACAAATCATGTAAGTGCTCATTGTACACATAGATTAATTAGCTCACAGGATCATGAGATCATGGCTCAAGGGCTGGAAGGGAGCTCAAAAGTCATTTAGTCTCATGTTACAGATGAGGAATCAGAGGCTCAAGGAAGGTGAGTGATTGATCCAAGGTCATACAAGTCCTTTGACTCCAGCGTTACTTTTTTTCATTGTACAATACTGCCTCAGTTTCCTTATCTGTAAAACTGTGGGAAACAGAGATAACTAGATGATCTCTAGGTTCCCTTTCAGCTCCAAATGTATGATCCTACAATTTAAATTAGTCAGAAGGGTTAGATCAGTGGTGTACTAGTTAATGTTTTAATGAACAACTCTCTGAAAATATTGTTTTTACCTATGACACTGTTTTTTAAATTTAATCTGCACTATTAATATTTTTCTCTATCACTTTCTTAAGTCTAAACAATAAACAAAACAATAAATCAAATCTGATTTGTAGTGTTTAACAATTTTAGGGGTATAAATGCTAACTTTTGAGACTTGGTCCCAAGCTGACTCCAGCATACCCCTAATTTCACTAGACAGACTGTCAAGGGGTTCAGGCCACTGCAGCTACCTCCCAAATCCCTGAAAATCAAAAGGAGCAATTTGTCTTCCACAGATTATGGGAGAAATGGCCCTTAGGAATGGCCCTACTTAGGTGTCCAGAACAAATTTCCTATAATCTATGCCACATTGCAAACGAACCTAACCATAGAATATAATAGACACAAGCCCCTGGGGTTCCAGGGGTGGGGAACATGCAGCCTTGAGGCCGCATGTGGCCTTCTAGGTCCTTGGGTGAGGCCTTTTCATTGAGTCCAAGTTTTACAGAATAAATTCTTTTATTAAGAGGATTTATTCTGTGAAGTTTGGATTCAGACAAAGTGCCACACTTGAGGACCTATAGGGCCACATAGGGCCTTGAGACCACAGGTTTCCCACTCTTGGGCTATTCTCTTTTTGGATAGATGGTTTTGTTCTCTGTGATAAAGCATCTCATACTCCAAAGGGTAATTCTTCTACTGTAGCTTTAACCTGAGCAAAATAATTTCAACAGTTTCCAGATGAATTCAGCAAGTGTTGTTGAAATTCGCTGATGAGAGAATAAAGGCAATTGGCATTGAGTTTCCCTGGGTTTGTGAATTGATAGATGAATGAAACTCATTCAGGTTGCAGCAGATAGGGGTGGGGAGATGCCAGGGAGATTCATATTGGTCCCTAGAAATAAGTCTTTTGACATCAACATGAATGCCATTAGGAAGAGAGCTGGGTGCAGGATGGACTTCTGAAGGAAGGGATCCCATTAAGAAAGTTTCCATGTTTCACTGTTATGTTAGTAATTATCACTGAGGAAGTTAGTCTGGGATTAGGACCAAATTTCCTAAAGCTGGATTTGTAAACAGAATGGAAGTAAGGTTTCCTGTTGGTGATAGCAAGATTGACCACTGAACAGCAGCCTGTTTTGCAGCAATGACAAGTCTGATTGTTCTGAAGCTTGACCAAGCATCCAAGCATGGGGATTGATTAGATTAGCCTCCTGTGGGACTTTCAGTTTCTGGTATGCTGGGAGTCAGTTCTTAGATGATGGGTCTAGTGCTTTTGCATCATGTTTTTCAACTCTGATGGGGGTGCTATAATTGATGGAAAGGTTGGAACACATGGTTAAATGTCAAACAGCCTAGACGTGAGAAGCCTAATGCTGAGCATTCACTATACAACAATTAAAGACAATGGCATGGCATCCTACACATCTTTACAAACTGGATTTCATCATAAGCTACTAAAAGGTTCAGTTTGTTTCCCAATCTGGAAATTAAAGATAATACCCAGCACATCTAGAAAACATGTGTAGTATGTGTATACTCACAGAAGAAAAAGAAGGCCAAAAAATCCTCCACAGAATAGGTAGGTTGAATTCTGAGTCTATGTGTGAAATAGGAAAAAAAGATAATACCAGATGACCTCTGTGGAAACTTTTCAGGACAAAATCCAAAAGCTTTCCAGTCAAGGTTAAAAAATAAAATCCCCACCACCTCACCCCAACAACCTCTTGAATTGGATAACATTAATTGAAGTTGAACTGACCAAAACAACTCATATACACAAACCAAAATGAATTATTTATGTAACGTGATTGTGCACATATGAAGAAAGCCAGAAAGGAAAAAAGAAAAAAATAATAAAAATGCTTTCATAATATTTCCATCCCTCCACTCATACCTGTGTATTTTGCCAATGTTTGTGATAGAATTGCAATTTAGATCGTAGGGAAGGTACGTCCTCAGTTGAAGAGGTGAAAGAATATGGTACAAAAAATATAGAAAGTCCCCAAATTTTAGAACAGTGGAGAAATGTGGGATTAATGAGAGAAAACTCATGCAGATGGAGTCATAGAAGCATTATTTACAGCAAGATCTGAGGTGACTAGACAGTCAAAGCAGTTAGCAATTAAAAAGCACAAGGCTCTGATTTGCCACAGAAATATTGGTTCAGGAAGCTCACAGAATTCAGAGCTCTTGCAAAATTTATCTTGAAAACCCTTGGAACTAGAAATATTTAACATCTGGAGTTCTGAGTGTTCCAGTTTCAAGTTCCAAGTGTCCAGCCCCTTTGAGAAGGCAAAAGGGATCTGTGGGGCATCTCCTGTCAAGGAAGTCACACAGAGGCAAGAACCACTACAGGACAACATGTTAACTCACACATCTGCTCTACCTTTGAACACATTTGTCATTACTCTCCTGGCACTCAGTCTTGGCTTGGGTCTGTTTCTCTGTTTTGTCTCATTATATCCCTACCTATCCCAGTCAATGCTTTGACCCATCCTGGGCATTCTTGGCATCTTGTCCTGGATCCTTTCTTGCCATGATGTTCCGGACATCTGTTTTGATCCTGCTTCAGCATCAATATTCTCAGTATTGGCTGACAACACTGTCCTAGCATTCTGCAATCCCAGTTTCCACTCTGTTCCTAAAGCATCTGACAGTTACCCCCAGAGCATGGGGAGCCCCACCCACCCAGGCCTCTTTGACCTCTATTCACTCTTAATTCCCCACACCCTGTGCTGGAAGGGGCTGCATCACTGGGTTTAGTTCCCTGGGAACTGCGAAGTTTTTGCAGTTTGGGAATTTTTGTCTGTGGGTTGGTTGGAGAAAAATAGCAAATACGTCACATATAAATAAGTGTTATTTCTAATAAGAAGATTCCTCTGGGAATGAATTGATATTGTCTATACAATTGGTTTTAAAAGTTCTATAAAAATCCAGGGCATTATTGAAATATTATGAGAAAAAATTACCAAAACAAGTTTTAATAGTTATCATAGGGATAGAAGTTCAGTTGCTTATTTTGTAATAGAGTCCATTATGGAGATTAATTGACCTACCCAAAGTCATATGGAAGTGGCATATCTGCCTTTCAAGTTTAGGTCTAATGGCTCCAAATCCAATACCCCAAGTTCAAGGCTCTTTACTTACTCTTCCATTTTAATTTTCATAGGCATGGATTGAGTAAATACAAGATCGCCCTTGGGGCTGATTGATAAAATGTTAATGGGTCTATCATGTCATCAGTGTAGGTAGTCACAGCAAAAGTGCTGGGCCCAGCTCATCTTTGTTTTATCATCCTCTGTAATTTTTGTCTATGTCCTGTTGTAAATCCTCTACTGGGAGAAGGGATAGTAAATGTTTAACAAGCACCTCTCAAAAAATTGTATGCAGGACATGATTTTAAGTGTAATCTGTATTAGTAGCACTTTATTAATTCTAGGGAATCAAGAAAACAATAAATCAAGCCATGATTTGTAGTGTTTGCCTGCTGATTTCAAAGGTGTAAATGCTCATGGTAAAAATTTAACAACCGGTTCTTTGGGCCAGTGTATGCTGACTCTAGAACACCCTTGGCTAACCCTGTGTGTGGGACCCTTTCTCTAGGTTTCTTGACATTTTGTGGATACCGATGGAGTATGAAGCTTATCTACTTGTTTTCTCTTATTACTGCTATGTTATAGGACACATTTTTTTTCCCTGGAGATACATATCCATCCATCCATCCATCCATCCATCCATCCATCCATCCATCCATCCATCCACATCCATTCATTTCTCTCTCTCTCTCTTTCTAAATACACACACATATCTTTGAAGATAATTGTCTGGCACAGTTGTTCGTGGTAATATTCTATGGGCTACTCACAACCATAATGCAGTATGTCAATGTCAAAGTTTTAATGATGGTAGCATTTCATGACATAATTTTATAACATCATTGGAAAAATATTAGTGTTTAAAAATGAGTCTGTTTCAGGGAGGGCCTTTTGGTTGGTCATAAAAAAAAAACACTGCACAATTTCCCAAGTATAACCCTTACTTTCTTCTTCTGATTCAATTCTGGATCCAGTTCATTGTCCATGTGTAGTATCCCTCTAAGGTGTAAGCACTGATGGACCAGTTCTATGGGCTGTATATACTCAGTGACTATTAGGTGTAAAGCAAAGTATTTCAGGGAGACTCACTTATTTTCCTCTGAAGCCATTGAAGGAAAAGAATAAACTCAAGTCATATCTGTAAGCTCAAGCATAAGAATGAAGATTATATAATCAGTCATGGAAAATCTGAAGCTCTATGCCAGAACTAAAATACAAATTCATCTGCTTTTGAAACTTTAAGAACTCTAGTGACCAAAAGGAAAGGGATGTCTGTGTAGCTCTAGTTATGACCTCACCAGCTCCCATCAGCTGATTTATCACATCCATGTAGATGATTCCCAGATCTATATAGCCAGCCCCCTTTCTCCCCTTAGCTTCACTCTATCATTACCAGTTGCCTACTGGACATTTCAAACTGGATGTTCCAGAGACATGTCAAACATAATATGTTCAAAACCAAACACATTCTCTTTCTTCTTCAACCCTCCTCTCTTCCAGATCTCTCTGTTTCTGTGGATGACAACATCATTCCACTAGTTTCCCAAGTTCATGACCTTGGTATAATCCTCAACTCCTCACTCTTACCTCACATATCCACTCAGTTGCCAAATCTTGCCATTTTTATATTCACAACATCTCTCACAACTGAATGCTTATCTCCTCTCCTATAGCAGCTATCATCTTAGTTCAGGGTCTTGTCACTTCTCACCTAAATGACTGATAGAAGCTCTCAGTTGGTTTATCTACTTTAAATCTCTCTCCATTCTTTCCAGTCTATCAATCAATGAATCAATCAATCAGCATTTATTAAGTACCTAGTCTGTGCGTTGTGCTAAATGCTGGGGATACAAAAAGAGACAAAAGACTTTTCCTGCCCCCGAGGATCTTGTTGTTTTTCCTTCCTTTTTCAGAGGACATCACAGAGTGGTGTCTTGACTCCTGCGTGAATTGGATTTAAGTGAGGCATTGTTGCACAAGGTCATCAACCTCGTTCTTTTTTCCAAAGTCATCAAAGTCCAGTGGCAAGACTTCATTTGATGACATCCAGGTGGGCCCTGGATGGAGTGGATGACCTTGGTGTCTTTAATGTCTGATCAAGTTCTAAGCACTCTACAACACCTGCTTTAGCGCTGTTGGGACAAATTGTTCTCATTCACGCATTCTGCCAGGGGAAGTCTTCACATACTTAGGGTTAATACCTCCCTGACTCACATACAGTTTGAGGCCTGTTAGTTACCTTCAACCTGGTTTAGCACATCTGCTGAGATAGTTTATTGGGGGTGTGGCCACTGCCCACACTGCATCTTCTTGGAGCCGTAGCTAAGAACTGGGTGACAGGTCGATGCCAAACATGGATTAGCAACCTCAGATAACCCTCACACCAGAGGTGCTAGTCTTCCTTGAATGTATACAAAGCAAGCAGTGAAAAGGATAAATAGGAAATAATTAACAGAAGGAAAGGCACTAGAATTAAGAGAGGTTGGGCAAAGTTTTCAGTAAAACATGGGATTTTAGCTGGAATTTAAAAGGAAACAGGGAAATCCATAAAGGGAATTGAGGAAAAAGAGCATTCCAGGCGTGGGGGATAGCCAGAGAAAATTCCTTGAGCCATGAAATGGAGTACCTTGTATATGGAATATCCAGAAGGCCATTGTCACTGGATGGAAGAGTACATGTTGAGGAATAAGGTGTAAGAAGACTGCAAAAGAAGGGGGTCTATGTTTGGAAGAACTTTGAATGCCAAACAAGGTATATTATAGTTGATCCTGGAGGCAATATTTTACATTGTATTAGCACCAATAATTTGTGTTTGTTTATTGAATACAAAAGCAAGAAATTGTTGTTTCAACATTTTTTTTTGTTTTGTTTTCTACTGATTTTGGATTCTTGGTCTTCCTTTAAGTTTATGTTCAAGTGTCACTTTCTCCCTGAAATACATTTTACAAAAATTATATATCAACTAACTGGTTGTCATTGAAAGCAGTGTTCTTTAGAGAAATGCAAATTTAAACAACTATGAAGTATTTACTACCTCACACCTATCAGAGTGGCTAAGATGACAGAAAAGGAAAATGATAAATATTGGAGATGTGGGAAAAATTGGAATGCTAATGCATTGTTGGTGGAGTTGGGAACTGATTCAATCATTCTGGAGAGCAATTTGGAACTAGGCCGAAAGGGTTTTAAACTGTACATACCCTTTGATCCAGCAGTATCACTATTAGGTCTGTACCCCAAAGAGATCATAAAAAGTGAAAAAATACCCACATGTACAAAAATATTTTTAGCAGCTCTTTTTGCAGTGACAAAGAATTGGAAATTGAGGGGATACCCATCAATTGTGGAATGGCTGAACAAGTTGTGGTATATGAAGGTAATGGAATACTATTGTGCTATAAGAAATGATGAGCATGTGGATTTCAGAGAAAACCTGGAAAGACTTACACGAACTGATGCTGAGTGAAATGAACAGAACCAGGACATTGTACACAGTAACAGCAACATTGTACAATGACCAGTTTGGATAGACTTATCTCTTCTTAGCAATACAATGATCTAAGGTAATTCTGAAAGACCCATGATAGAAAATGCTATCCATATCCAAAGAAAGATCTATAGAGTCTGAATGAAAATCGAAGCACACTATTTTCTTTTTTGTTGTTTTTTTCTTTCTTCCGTTTTTTCCCTTTTGTTCTGATTCTTCTTTCACAACATGACTAATATGGAAATATGTTTACTATGATTGTACATGTATAGCCTATATTAGATTGCTTGCTGTCTTGGGGAGGGGTATAGGTGAAGGAGGGAGAAAAAGATTTGGAACTCAAAATCTTTTAAGAGTGAATGATGAAAACTAAAAACAAACAAACAAACAAATAAATAAAGTAGTCTTCTTGGGAAACTATGAAAGGATTTCAGTAATAAATTCTATTACTCAAACCAAGATGAGAGTTCCTCTTTGGAAACTCTCTTCAGAGTTATTTCATGAACCATCCAGAAAAATCAGCTTTCTTACTTTATAAAATTATTTACATTTATTAAAAAAAACACCAAACTAGTATTACCTGAGAGTTGACTCTCAGTAATTCCCCAAATTCCCTAAACAATCTATACTAAAAGGAGCAAGACTTGACATCATTGAGGACACAAGAAAAAAATGTGTTGTAGGTTCTGAAGGCAATTCCAAAAAAGAAGGATCAAAAATATCTTTACCAATGGGAACATCATTGAAAGATGCTTAGTGGAGGTGGTGGAGAAGGGCCTTTCAGGAACAAGGAACTATATGTACAGAAATATAGGGTGAAGCAAGCCTATGATAAATTCTAAAAACAGTGAATAATCTATTTGGGTTTTGTTCTTGTTCAGTTGTTTTTCAGTCATGTCTGACTCTTTATGTCTCCATTTGGGGTATTCTTGGCAAAGACAGTGCAATGGCTTGCTAATTCCTTCTCCACCTCATTTTACAGATGAGGAAACTCAGGCAAGCGGGGTAAAATTACTTGCCCAGGGGCACACAGCTAGTGAATGTCCGAGGCCAGATTTGAAGTCACAAAAATGAATCTTCTGACTCCAGGCATGGCACTCTATCCATTCTTTTTTAAAACTTTTTTAATCAATAAAAAAATCAATGTTTTTTTTTTTCTCATTTTAACTTCCCTCCCATTGGGAAAAAAAGAAAGAAAAAAATTCTTGTAATAAATACTCACAGCCAAACAAACTGATGAATAATCTGTGCTAAGTCAATTATTGGGCAGGAGTTGGGAATGAGTGAGAGTTAAAGCCACAGATGCTTTTTTTGAATATTCTGTCCGGAAGCCTGAATTTTAGTCAGGAGGCAATAGGGAGGCTTTGACAGCTCCAGAGCAAACCTGCACATAAGAAGATTACTTTGGCAGACTGTGTAAGATCAATTGGAGATGATAACCTAGAGGCAGAGAGAACAGTTAGGAGGCCACTGCAATAGTCCAGTGAGAGGTGGAAGGCTTAAACGAAAGTGTAGCAAGGAGCACTGGAAGACAATGACAGAGGGCTAAAATCGACATTATCTGGCTGGATGCCCCCATATTCTACTGCTAAAACCATTCAGTTAGTCCATCAGTAAACATTTATTAAGTGCCTTCTATGTGCCAGGTACTGTGCTAAGCTCTGGGATACAAACAAAGACAAAAGACAGACTCTGTTCTTGAGGAGTTTATGATCTAATACAATAATGATGATTCTTCAAATAGAAGGAGATAGAAAAAAAATAACACTTTATCTTTAGTTTTGTACTTACAGGATAATGTCATTTTTTTTACTTCTCTCTAGCAAAGACATTAACATTGCCCTATAATTACAAAGCTAAGAATATGTTAGGAGTAGTATTCTCTAAAAATCATGCTGGGGTGGCTAGGTGGTGCAGTGAATAGAGCACCGGCCCTGGAGTCAGGAGACCCTGAGTTCAAATCCTGTCTCAGACACTTAACACTTACTAGCTGTGTGACCTTGGGCAAGTAACTTAACCCCAATTGCCCTTCCCTATCCCCTCCAAAATTCAAAATAAATAAATAAAATAAAACTCACTCTGAAGACACCTGGATTTTCTTTGAAGCTCTTGAGCTATTTTTGTAATGGAAAATGCAATCAGAGGCCTAAAGAAATGTATTGGGATTTCAAGTGCGACTTGTTGTGGTTAGACATACAATTCAGATTCATCCCAGATGAGGTCTCCTGGGAAGGGGTTTGGAAGTCAATGCTGTATTTATTGAAACTTGATCAACCATCTTAGCATGTATGCTAAAGAGCAAAGATGATTCTGTCAACACTTCCCTTGGAGCAAAATGAAGGGGTCTCTTTTGAGGCAGTATAATGCAGTGGAAAGTATTTGGATTTGCAGTCAGAGTACCTGGGTTCAAATGAAGATGATGCTATTTACCACCTGGATGAAACATTGAGGGATTCACTTCACTCTCCCTAGGCCTTGGTTTCTCTATCTGTAGGACTAAAGGACCTCTAAGGTCCCTTCCACATCCAAACATATGATTCTATGCTATTGTAACCCTTGACTCAATAGATGATCAAATCCTTAAGCCCTTGGCATGACAAATGCCTATTACAGACTCTTCCTACCTAATAATCATGAGATGATATGATTCAGAAATTAAAAGACATAAAGCTGTAGGCACATGTTTACATTCTGGACACTCATACAGTAGAAATACATACTAATGGTTCTTTGCTCCAGTGTTGAGATGATTACAAAAATGAATGTCTGCTTTGGAATAAAAACAAAAGCAAACTCCAATAAACAAAAACCAATAGCTAATAAGATTTTCTTCAATCAATGAAAGAGGAAGGTTTGAGGGATTTCCTCCTATGAGCACTCATGAATATAGCCTCCTAGAATTAAAAAAGCAAAATAAGTTGCCATTCCTTCCCACCTTTGAGGATTGGTAAAAACATCTTGCTAGGATTTTTCCTTTTGAGGAACAAGTCTAGTAGCAATTCTTCACTTTTCCTGACACCCAACACTTCCCATATTTCAATAAACGGTCCATGTGTTCCTTCTAGAAACCAAAATTCATGGCATGGAATTTATCACTTGTTGGAGCACAGAATGGCCATGTGTGGTATTGGGATGCATGTTGAATTAGGAGTTGGTAGGAATCAAGAGGCATCAGACTAGGTTCTAACTTGGGGTTCTGCCAATTGCTACCTTGACTCAACAAGTAATTTTCCCTCTCTAAGCCTCAATTGTCTCATCTCTAAGGAGCTTAGTGTATAGGCCAGTTAACAAACATTTATTAAACACAATTGTGTTCTAGGCACTTGAGACACAAAGTAAAAAAAACAACAGCAAACAAATAACTTTTTTAGTAGTTCCTGCCCTCTAAAACTTATGTCATACCTTGAGGATACAACATGTTTGCAGATAAGTAAATATAAAATATGTATGAAATACATACACAGTGATTGGGTGTGGGGTAAGAATTAAAAACTGGGAGAACCAGGTAAGATTGAAGGGAGTTAGGGGTTCTAAGGAATGGAAGTAAAGAGGGAGGACATTCCAGACATGGGAGACAGTCTGTGCAGAGACATGGAGATAGGAAGTAGTTGTATTTGGGTTACTGATTTAGATCAACTTCGCTGGAGCAGAGAATATGTGAAGAGGGAAGAGGAGGCAGGGGAAGTTAATGTGTAAACAGTTTGGAAGGGTAACTTGGATTTCAAATGTCAAACAGAGGTTTTTGGACATTTTCCTAAAGGCAGAGGGGAACCACAACCTTCTTGAGCAGAGGGCTGATATAATCAGATCTGCACTTCAGGAATATCACTTCTGTGACTGGATGGGATTGATTATAGAGGGGAGAGATTAAATTCAGAGAGGGTTTTTCAACAGTCCAGGTGAGAGGTGATGGTCTATTCTGGGAATTCTTAACCTGGGAGGTTTAAGGAAATCCACAAACTTGGATGGGGAAAAATTCCTTCATTATTTCCACTAACCTCTAACTGAAAATTTAGTATTTCCTTCAATTATTTAAAAACATTATTGTGAGAAGGGCCCACGGGTTTCACTAAATTATTAACAAAAAATGTTAAGAACCATAGGGTTAAGATGATCTAGTTTTGATATTTTGTGATTCTTGATGTGGACAGGACCAATGTTATTCTCTTTTCAAATCTTTCATTTTTTTAAATGATGAGTTCTCCTTATTTTTTTTCCTAGACTGGAGGAACAGGGGCTACTCATGAGTTAGATCTAACTACTAATAGCATGTGTTTCCTCTGGCAAAGTAATCCCCACACTGGGGCTCAAAGCACTTCCAAACTGAGTGGTAAATAGATCTATCCAGCTAGAGCAGCAGTACATCCAATATGGCATTTCTCCCTCTTTTGTTAAGGTTATATAAATCTAACAAGAAAGTGGGGATTATGTGGATTCTTCCACTAAACCACCCTAAACTGCTTTGGGAGATAGTGGTCTCCCCATTACTGGAGATCTTCCAGCAGAGGATGGATGACAATTTAACATGAATACTGAAGAGGGAATTCCTGTGTGGGTTGAAGTATATGACCTCATAAGTCTCATAAAACTTGGAGATTATGTGATTCTCCCATTTTAGCATTGAGGAGGTAATCATAGGACCAGAGATCTAGTGGTCATCACATAATCCCTATCAATGCCCTGAATTGAGAAAGAAGGAGACAGGCTTAGGAAAACAAAGAGACTTGAACAAGTTACAGGTAGTAGGTAGCAGAAGTGGGGTTCAATTTCAGGTCTTTTGACTCCTAGTTAAAGCTCTTTCCATTATATTTTCCTGTTTTCCTAGTATACTCTGGGAGAAGTTAGTTATAGGAGTTTATGCACATATTTATTATGCTGACAATTCTCAAATCTACCTATCCTGCCCTAACCTCTATTCTGAATTCTGATCCTGAATTTCCAATTGCCTTTCAGATATATCAAACTGGATGGGCAGTAGACAACTTAAACTCAATGTGTCTGAAACAACTTATTCTTTCCTCCCCCAAATCCTTCCCACTTATTACCTCCCCAGTTACTGAGTGACTAGATGCCCACAGTGGGTAAAGCTAAAGGCCTTGAGTCAGGAAGACCTGAGTTCAAATCTAGCCTCAGACATTTATTAACTATGTAACCCGGGGCACATCATTAACCCTGTTTGCCTCAGTTTCTTCATCTGTAAAATGAATTGAAGAAGGAAATGGCAAACCACTCCAGTATCTTTGCAAAGAAAATCCCAAATGGGGTCACAAAGAGTTGGACATGACTGAAACAACCAAACAACAACAATTATAGGAGCGGACACCACCAACCTCCTAGTCCCTCAGATTTGCAACCTAGAAGTCATCTTGGATTCCTCATGATCTCTGGCCTCCCCATATTCAATCTGTTGCCAAGGGCCTGTTGATTTCACCTTTGCAATGTCTCTCCAGTAAGTCCTCTTCTCTCTTTGACATGCCACCATTTGAGTGTAGGCCCTTATCACCTCACATCTGGGCTATTGCAATAGTCAGTTGGTGGATCTGCCTGCCTCAAGTCTCCCTCTACTCTAATCAATCCTACATTCAACCACCAAAGTGATTTTTCTCAAAGCACAGGTCCAATCATGTTATCCCCTGACCCCCATGCCACCAATGAACTCCAATGGCTTCCTACTGATTCCATGATCAAATACAAGAGTCTTCCATTTGGCATTCAAAGCTCTTGATAACCTACAAACCCCCCCCCCATCCCTCCCCCTCCCCAGTCTTCTTACACCTTGCTCCCTGCCACAGAATCTTTGATACAGTGGCACTGGCCTCCTGGCTGTGACATGAACAAATCACTCCATTTCTCTGCTTCTAGAATTTCTCTGGTTGTCCCCCATTCCTGGAATGTTCTACCTTCTCATCTGTACCTCCTGCCTTCTCTGTCTTCTTTTGTTGTTGATATTTAGTTGTACTTGTTTTTGACTTTTTATGACCTCATTTGGGTTTTTCTTGGCAAAGATACTGGAGTGGTTCTCTTTTCCTTCTTCAATTCATTTTACAGATGAGGAACTGAGGCAAATAGGGTTAAGTGACTTGCCCAGGATCTCACAACTAGTAAATGTTTGAAGGCATATTTGAACTCAGGAAGATGAATCTTCCTGACTTCAGGCCCAGCGCTCTATGAACTGGGCCATCTATCTACCCTTGGCTTCTTTAAATCCCAACTAAAATTCCATCTTCTATAGGAAGATGTTTCCAATCCCCTTTTAGTCTTTCCTCTCTTATTTACTTCCTATTTATCATGTATACACACATATACAAATGTGTATACACACACATATA
The DNA here is from genome assembly GCF_028583685.1 of Petaurus breviceps papuanus. Classification (NCBI taxonomy): domain Eukaryota; kingdom Metazoa; phylum Chordata; class Mammalia; order Diprotodontia; family Petauridae; genus Petaurus; species Petaurus breviceps. The sequence goes on along the minus strand of NW_027187335.1, from coordinate 3,790,371 downwards.
TATGTAGATAGATTTTTGTACATATTTATTTGCAGCTTACCACATTTGTTGCTTGCTAATTTATTCCTATCTATTTTATATGTAGCTGGTTTGTACATGTCTCCCGCCTTAGCTTGTGGGGTCTTTACAGGCAGGGTCTACCTTTTGTCTCTTTTTAATATATCTGGGGCTTGGCACAATGCTCGGCACATGATAGGTCCTCAATAAATGTTTATTGACTGACTGGAATGAATGTAAGGGACTGAGAATTTGCTAGGTAGGCATACCTCCCATTTCTGGGCATCTGTTAAACTAAGGGTGTTGAACTAAATAAACTTTAAAGTCACTTCTAACTCTAAAGCATAAGATCCTATTATTGTTATTAAACTGGCCACTGCATACACAGGCACAACCACAAAGTCATGTTACACTTTGGTTAGTTTTAATTTGATTGATTGATTTTTATTTGATTGGTTTATTCTCTCCTACAGAGAGGTATTATTTTGTAGTCAACAGAGGACAAGCCTTAACTTGAGAGACTTTGGGTTCAAATGTTGCCTCTGACCCATTGTGGCTGTGTGTCCATGGGTACTCAAGCATTCCATTCCCCAAGCAACTCTAAGATGGTAAATTGTCCAGAAAGTGTTGGTCTGCATTGGTAGAAACATCAGAAATTCCCCACAATAATGAAATCAATAGTCTGCCCCCCCCACTTAAAAAAATAAACAAAACCCCAAAATAGATAAAAATCCCATCCTATCATTTACATCATTGAAGAACAAATCCATCTTTCCTGAGTATCTCCAATCAGTCTCCTGTCCAGTTTCCCCTGGAAGAGAAAAAAATGTATTTGGGGTTTCTAGGGAAACAAATATTCCATATTTCTATGCCTTTAGGTATAATTTTTCTTTCAGTTCCATATTGGAAGCAAACAAAAAACTAAATTAGAAAACACAACACAAAATCCTTGAATCTATTTGATGAAAATGGAATTAATTGTATAACTCATAGTCTGAAACAGCCAAGTACTTAATTTCTCATTTCAAGAAATGGTTAAAGAGAGAGGTTTTTCTTTCTTTTCTTCTTTTTTGCTAGACAACCCAAGTTTCCAATGTCACTGATTGCCATGGGAATTAGGATGAAATTCCCTCTCAACTCAATCTGATTTAATGACAGAGATTTAATGATTTGGGGGAGTGAGTAGGCAAGATGCCACATTGTGTTTTGTGACCCTTCTGGTCTCTGAGCTAACTTGATTGAAAAGACTATGTCTACAAAGAATTCTTCCCACTCATCCTCTTTCCTCCCAAGGAAAGGTCCCCATTCAGCTTTCTTTCTCTCACTCCTGTAATTGTAAGACTCCAGGGCTGGGATTTGTTTACTCTAAGAACTGAATTGTGAAGTCCTGTATCCAGGGCAAAATGATTTCACGTTGGTCAACATTCTTTCCTTTGGATACACATGACTTTTGTAAGGAAAAAATACAAGTCTGGAGAGCAATGGAGACAGAGAGACTGGCCCCCTGGTCTAAGTATAAGAAAAAGATGGAGAGCTGAGTGTGAGAACCCACAGATCCTCCTCCAGGCTGCTAATTTGCAAGCAATAAGGGTGTTCAGAAAACAGAGAGGTTGTCAAGCAACACCAAAGACTCCCCCCCCCTTTTTTCCCTAATTCTTCAGAAACAAGGCACTTTCTATTCACACTGTTAACCTACTAATTCCTAATTTACTTTCACTGTCTAAATTCCTCGTTTATTTCCAATAATTGTAACTGCCTCCCAAATGAGGTAGGTCAGTTCTGTTGTAACCTGACATGCTTGACACATTCATTACTAAAAATCCCAGCATCATGCAAAATTGTGCAATAAAAACCATAGAGCTAATGGGGAAAACGAGGCCAGGAGGAGCAACGCTAAAAAATGTGTCCGCGACACATGAAAAAGATAAGAATTTAATAAAAATGGTATCATGGTTTTATACATGTTAAATGGTTAGGAAATATGTAAACATTACAATACAAATAGTGGTGATATTTATGGCCTCACGTTGTGGCTTGGCCTGCTATCTTGCAGAGCCTACAGTTATGGGAAGAGGACAGCCTCAACTCTGGGACTTGGAGAACTGGGACTGCAGCTCTGGGAGAAGGTGGAAAGGCATGGAATGTGCCAGTCAGCCTCCTTCCGCCCACAGCTCCTATTGCATTAGAAAATAATACAATATGATTAGAAGATATGACTTACTTTGAAAAAAGACGAAGTTTGCTTGTGGAAGTGGGAATCAGTAGGGTTGCAGCTCATAAATTACTGTAAAGTAGTATAGTTTTCTGTGTTCTTGCTGTTTCTCTCTGGTGAAATCACATATAAGCAAATTTGAAATTCAAGTTATTCTCAAATTGCTCCCTAACATAGCAACTGCATTGGAACAAATCCAGATTTTCAAAACAAATGTTAAAGTAGAACTGACTCTAAAAACTTCCAATTAGATTCAATTAAACAAGCATCTATTAAACACCTAATTTCAAGGCAGAAGCACTGGGACAGAGTGGCTAGAGTCTTCAGAATCAAGAAAACCTGAGACCAAGTTCCATCTCTGACACAACCTGGTTTTGTGATAGAGGGAGAGTCACTTAATTACTCAATACCCCAGGAATTTCTCTAAACATTCAAGTTATAGATATATTGCTTATCAGCATCTATGGAGAGGGTTTCCACACTGGGAGTTCTTACCAACTAAATTAAGGAAAGTAAAATTCTACACAAAATATCATTAATACATAATTAAAACAAGATATATTTTTTCATTCTTGAGTCAAAAATAATAAATCTTAAAAATGGTCTAGGATACTTTTAGTTCTTTTTCCCAAAGGATTAGAATCCTTGAAAAAGCAAGCTCTATGTCATCAATTATAACCTTATAACATCAAAATCACTTGTACACTTTATCACTTTAAAGGGATTTTGGGTTAAGCTTCGCATGTTCCATTCTCTCTATCACACCTCTTAATTATCAGGCCCTAGCATAGTTCCTAACAGACAATGGATGTTTAACACAGCTTGTTCATTTGTTGCTTGATTGGAAAGGCAATCATAGGCTCATAAAATCATAGTTGCAGAGAAAGATCTGCTTCTTTAGAGGTCTTCTGCTCCAGTTCTCTTATTTTACAGATGAGGAAAATGAGGAACAGAGAAACAAAGCAACTTGTGCACGTTTTGTCAGTGGCAGAGAAGGAATATGAATCCAGCTCTTCTGCCTCCAAGTACACCAGATCATACTGCTTTTTCTGTCAAGGGTCACCTTACCCAAGTCTTCTTAACTCTAAATCCAGCACTTTATCTGCTAAAGAAACTCCAGCCATGATTTTCCCTCCTGACTCCCAAGTCCGGGACACTTCACTACATCTCACTATCTTTGGGAAGGGATATTGGAGTCAAAGTCATTCAAGTCTTCTGCACGTATCCGGGTGCCCAAAATCCAGGCCATCTTGAAAAGAAAATGGCCATTTCCTAAGCCTCGTCATGTGTTTGAAGGACTTGGGTAAACCTAGATCCCGGGAAGTCAGCTGAAGAATTCCAGGCCTCCATTGAAGAGCTCAACAAACCGTGTTGTGACCTTATCCTTTAGCTAATGAGTTTGCCTCCAACTTTGCCTATACTGGTGCTTGCCAGTTTTTTCAAGGAGTACTTTTTTTTTTCCTTTTGGAGGTCAATTGGGGTTAAGTAACTTGCCCAAGGTTGCACGGCTAGTTTTTTTTGTGTGGGTGTTAAGTGTCTGAGGCCAGAAGGGAACTTGGGTCCTCCTGACTTCGGAGCCGGCGCTTTACTCACTGCACCACCTAGCCGCTCCTGGAGTACTTCTTTTTAATGTTAAAAAAAGCCTTCACTATAGTAACTATTGGTATCCTTTAAGAAAGCATGACCTAAAGGTGCAATGAATTCATTGATATTTTAAAATTAGGTGGCATTTTATTAACCACAAAAAAAGAAACTTCAACTACAATCCATTTCTCTTATATGTCCTTTTTGTTTTCTGCTCAGATAACTGCCATCCTTGTGCAGACCCTCATCACCTCGCTACTGGACAATTGCTGTAGTTTTCTGGCTGGTCTTCCCTCCTCAAGTCTGTCTCCCCTTCCTTCCTGCTCCCCCCCCAAGGCTATCCCCTACTCAGCTAGCAAAGTGGCCTTCCTAAAACACAGGTCTGACCATGTCATCCTCTTTCCCTAATAAATGTCAATGGTTCCTTATTACCTCTAAATATAGAATAATGATTATAAATACAAATATGAAAATATTATACAATATAGTATATTTATATATTACTATATTATGTTGATACTAATTTTAATAATTAATATTGAATTTAAATAAAACATTCAAAATTATTTTAATAATTAGTATAATGTAATGTAATATAATAATATTAATATAGTATAAATAAATGTTATATAAAATAAATATTAAACATATACATTATTCTTTTTGGCTTTTAAAGTTTACAATCTGACCTCTTGCGACATTTCCAGTCTTCTTATGATTGACGCCCGCACCCCCAATTCTGCAATTCAGTGATGCTGATGTAGTTTTGGTTGTGAACACGGTCCTTCATTACTCAACTCGATGCCTTTTCCCTGCCTGTTCCCCATGCTTGGGAAGCTCTCCCTCTTCACCTTTGCCGAACTCCCCTCCAATAAGAGCCTCGTAAATTTCATCCTCTGCATGGGCACTTCTCTCCTGGTCTCCCTCTACAGCCGGTACCTTTGTTCCTGTCCGTGCTGGGTTTGTCTTTCATGCGTGCTCGCATGTGATCTTTCCAAATCAAACGGGAACGCCCTCGGGTCAGAGACGACTTTTCCTTTCTTTTTATCCCTAGCACTGAACAAATTGTCTAGGGCAGAGTAAGCGTTTAATAGATGCTTGTTGATTGACTAGGGCAGAGTAAGCGTTTAATAGATGCTTGTTGATTGACTGACTAGGGCAGAGTAAGCGTTTAATAGATGCTTGTTGATTGACTGACGGACATGGGCTTGGGGCTTACTTTCTTGATTTTGTTTTAGTCACCCACTCGTCGACTCACCGAATAAATGAATAGAAAACACTTATTAAGTACCTACTAGGTGCCGGGCCACTGACAGTAGCTGTCTCTCCCCATCTAGAGACATACAGAGAAATCTTCACATCTTTCACAGGATAGAGACCGTTGCTCCCAGAAACCTAGTTGTCTTTTGTATACACACCCAATTCCAACTCAGCAGTTATTCACAAAGATATAGTAAGAAGACCAGAAAGCAGATAGTGCACTGGACTTGGGATCAGGAAGACTCATCTTTGTGAATTCAAATCTGGCCTCAGACACTAGCTGGGTGACCCTGGGCAAGTCACTTAATCCAATTTGCCTGTTTCCTCATATATAAAATGAACTGGAGAAGGAAATGGCAAGCCACTCCAATATCTTTGCCAAGAAAACCCCAAATGGGATCACAAAGAGTCAGACATGACTAAAATGTCTCAATAACAAAAAAAAAGACCAGAAATAGTCATAGAATATCTGCACATGCCTGTGATCTAAGAATGATTGTATTAGGTAGGGTATTCTGCACATGCTCATAGGGACTGGGCCGTCATTGGCCAGTCCCCCTTTGGAATGGTAACATGGTCAAACCTATGTTTTGGAAATACCTTTTTGGTAGTTGTGTGTGGATGATGTTTTGGAGAGGAGAGAAACTGAAATCAGTGTTACCAGTGAGAAGACTGTTCCAATAATTTAGATGAGGGGTGATGAGAGTTTGACTTAGAGTAGAGGCTGTAATGGATATCAAGCAATTTGGAGGAGCTACAGATGGGAAAGCTGACAGTCAGAGATTAAGTGACTAGTTCTTTGTCATCAATCTAGGATGCTTGGGGTGTAGGGTGGAGAAGAAGAGAGTGAAGGAAGGAAAAAAGGAAGGAAGGAGGAAAAGGAGGAAGAAAGAAAAGAAAGAAGAAAGAAAGGAGGGAGAGAGGGAAGCAAAGAAGGAGGGAAAGGAAGAGGAAGGGAAGGAACAAAAGGAGGAAGGAAAGGGAGGAGGGAAGGAAAGATGGAGGAGAAGGAGAAGGGAGGGATGAAGAAAAGGAAGGACAAAAGGAAGGAAAGAAAAAGGGAAGGAAAAAACTTATTAACCATTTCCTATGTGCTAAGTACTGAGGATAGAAACACAAGCAAAAAGTAAAGTAATCCCTGCCCTCCCTGCTCCCACCCCCCAAGAGAAGATTCATTGGAAAAGAGAAAAGCTAGAACAAGGGCCATACATTTCTCTTGTACTCAACATTCTAAACATTTGTAATGTATGACCATGCCTCATTATGGAAGCAAACTCCCAGAATCTCTCTGAGAAAATCATACTGAATGAATGAAGGTTTTGTATGTCACAAAACTCTTGTAAGAACAATGCCCCAGGTGCCTCATTTCTTCAAGGAACCAAGATCAAGAAGCTCAGTGACATGAGACAAAATCCAGTGGGAGCCATAAAAAGAAAACCATGGAGTTCATACATATTTCAAGGCATTGTGATTTCCTCTCTCTCACAGCTGAAGTATCACCTGTGCTTTGCATATTTCCAGTTTGGTTTTAAACTTCATTATTTCACAATCAAGTTGTGCCTGGCAGCTCAGACTTTGCCAGATGAGTCGTTCTGATGGGAAATAAATGATTCAGGAAGTGGAATTTCTTAAGAAAGATGTCTATTTCTAGATAAATGACTATAACAGCTAGATGACAGGTCACAAGTTTCCTTCAAGTCTTCAAAAAAGATGGGATGTAAGGTGGAGGATGCTGAATTGTCTTTCTTTTGCCTAATTTGTGTCTGAATTCTTCAGCAGAGTTTGCTGGACTTGGAGTCAAGAGAGGGCTGATTTTGAATCTTGCCTCCAGCACTTCCCAACTGTGTGACCATGAGCTGGAACTTAACCTCTCAGTTTGGTCATTTGTAAAATGGGAAAAATATTACTTGTGGTACTTATCTCACAGTGCTATTGTGAGGATCAAATTGAGGTAATGTGCTTTGTAGACTAATACTATGTAAATTTCCATATGAAATGGATGGTAATGTGGTGACCAAAGATTTTGTCCTGTAGTCTCTATATGGGGAGGAAAGGCATAGCCTTCCCATGAACTCTGTGACTCATTGTACTCTATTGGTGTCATGTGGCATGACCCTCTACACTCCTGCACTTTGCTCTGTCCCTCTGTCCCTAGGGTTCTAGTCATCATTATGCAACTCTCTCAGGGTCTATCTTATCCTCCTTCCATGCTTCTTCTCTTATAGTTTCCTTCTCCCTTATCTTTCATTTTGACCTTCTTCCAGGGACTGGGGAATAGGGAGTCTGGAGCTACAAGCCAAAATATGGAGAGCACAGAATAGGAATAGAACTTTGGAAGTTTGTAGATCTTTTCTCCTGTGTACTCTGACCTGAAATACAATGAGCATCAAAGTGGGGACTTTGAAGAGTCAGGAAAGCATGAACTAGATAAAGAATCAGAGTAGTATAGAAGAAGAATAAGTACTTAGTAATTTCCTACTATGTTTAAGATATTGCTGAGCTCTAGAGGATACAGAGATGAAAAATGACCAAGACATTAACCTCAAGGAGCTTAACATTCTACTGGAAATAGGGAGGAGAATACTACATATAATCATTTAAGTATAATACAAAGCAAAGGTGTCACTAGTAATTTTGGAACATGGGAAAGCAAGGTTAAATTCACCCCCAAATCAACTTGTAATCCACATTATAAAAATAATATACAAAGTACTTAAGATAAAAGTGACTGAGTAGAAAGAGAATGTATGGTGGTTCACAGATGGCTATTATTAGCAATGTTGTTTGTCTTTTTTTTTTTTTTTTACCTTTTGGAGGGCAATTGGGGTTAAGTAACTTGCCCAAGGTTACATGGCTAGTTATTTTGTGTGGGTGTTAAGTGTCTGAGGCCGGAACTGAACTTGGGTCCTCCTGACTCTGGGGCGCTTTATTCACTGCGCCACCTAGCCGCCCCTTGTCTTTTTTTTTTTTTTTTGCACACTAAGTGCTAAGTTCATTTATTGGTAGTTGCTGAAGGAGTGCAGAGCAACATGAAAATGTGGCAAGTTTGAAAATTTCAAAATCTTATAAAATTATTTAAAATTTGTTTTTTTGTGACCTGATCATCAATGCCCTTGGGGCAAAGCCACATTTTCCATGCCCTCTGTGTGACTCCAAATACAAAATAAGTAGTGATTGGTACAAATGAAATCTATAAAGTGTTTAAGGAAAATTTGAGGTAAGAAGCAACACTGGTTGATCATTGATTTTTTAAATGGGTCTTTCTGGGTCATTAGAGGAAATTTTCAGGTTTTTTTTTTTCTTTTTCAATGGAATGGAGGTGGGGGGGGGAGGAAAAAATTAGGTTTCTGTTATTAACATTTCTTTTTCTTAAGGCAATCTAGTTTGTTCCTTCCCTTCCCATCTAACTCTAGACCACACCAGACTGTCTCTTCATACTGGCCCAGATCTATTTATCGATGAACAAGCTGTATAGGGAACTTTCCAACTGCAAGTCATAAGCTGGGCAATAGACTTTCATCATCCACTTGCTTATCATATTTAGATAGTTAGGCTAAACTACTTTGAGTGATTATGGATTTATTTCTGGGAGCTCTCCGAAGTGCTGGGCTTGGAGCAATTAGGACAAAGTTATCTGCAAATAATAGCATCTTGAAGACAGCTTGTTCTTCTTCCAACAGTACCCTAGTTTTATGTGCTCAGAGCAAGGCCAGTAAGGTCAAACGGATGTGTTTCAGAAGGAGTTGGGCCCTGTTCTCTGCAGTGGTGAAACATCAATATGAAGGTAGTGGAGTAAATAATATTTTAAAACTTTGTTGTCTCTCCCCTACTTAGTATTTCTCTAGGTTCTGGGTGAAAGAGTAGAGGCAATAAACTGTGATGTCTTACAGTTATTCATCCAAAGGGTATCCTTCTTTGACTTGGATTCTGTACTGGATTTCCTCCAGGACAAAGATAAAACAGATCCCTGTTTTATGAATTGTCTTGTATTTATGATCTGAGGAACTTGGAACAGAATTGATGTATGGATGGGAGATGTGTAGTTGGGACAGAGTCTTTACAAGTATATTTTGTTCCACCAATTCGAATGTGTTTAAAAAAATCAATAAATAGGGGGCGGCTAGGTGGCACAGTGAATAGAGCACCGGCCCTAGAGTCAGGAAGACTTGAGTTCAAATCCAGCCTCAGACACTTAACAATTACTAGCCATGTGACCTTGGGCAAGTCACTTAATCCCAATTGCCCTGCCCTCCCCCCTCCAAAAAGTAAAAAAAAAAATCAATAAATAAGAAGCATAGTGGGATATTGTAGTCTCTATGTCTTTGGTCAATTGTTTGATGGTAAACACATGGTCAATAGTGGTGTTTCATTAAGGCTCATTGATTTAGAGTGAGAAAAGACCCTAGTAATGATGACCTGTGTCTTGCAAACATTGCGTAGGTTTTTATTAAGATACTTTCGAACTCTGCTGGTGTCCATTTAACACTTCTGAAGTTATATATTGAGATTCCTATCACATACTTATTCTTCCTATCCAGGAAAGTATGCACTAATGCACTGCTGCTTGCACTAATTTTGGCCTAATTTTTAACACCAAGAAAACACATGTGCTCCATCAACCACCACCACACCATTCATACACGGTACCATCAATTACAGCAAATGGAGAAATTCTGAATGCTGTGAATAAGTGATAAGTTCACTTACCTTGGCAGTGTACTTTCCAGGGATGTACACATCAATAACTAGCTGACACATGCATTGCCAGAGCTAGCTCAGTGTTTGGGAGACTCTGAAGGAAAGTGTGGGAGAGAAGAGGTATTGGATTGTCTGCCAGACTGTCTACAGAGCCGTTGTGCTGACCTCATTGTTGTACTGTGAAACTGGGACGATCTACCAGTGCCATGCCAGGAAATGGAATCACTTCCATTTGAATTGTCTTCAGAAGATTCTGAAGATCACCTGGCAGGGTAAAGTACTAGACACTAAGCTCCTTTCTTGATTTGAACTGCCAAGCATTCAAACTCTACTGCAGAAAGCACAACTCTGATGGACTGATCACATTGTTTGAATGTCAAATATACATTTACCAAAAGACTATTATATGGAGAACTCATACAAGGAAGGAGCTCATGTGGGGGTCAGAAAAAGCAATACAAGGGCACTCTCAAAGTATCTCTTAAGAACTTTGGAATTGTTTGCATGACATGGGAGCACTGGCAAAGGGCCACCCTGCATGGCATACTTGCATCAAAGAAGGTGCTGTACTCTATGAACAAAGCAGAATTACAGTAGTCCAAAAGAAATATGAGACATACAGATTTAGAGACATCGCCACCCCAAATGTTCATATGTACTATTTGTGCCTAACTTGTAGTAGGGCATTCTGAGCTCATATTGGTCTGACCAGCCACAGTCAGACACACTGTACCTTGACTCCAACATAGTGGTCATTTTGGTCCTCTTCAAGAACGAAGGACAACAGCCAATCTGACTGATTGAAGATGTCAATCAGTTTTTTAACATGTATTCTGCTAGAGCTTTCTCATCAGTTCAATGTGTCTTCCCTAGAGGAGGGCAAGATATTTATAGGTACCTCCTCCAATCATTAGTTCTGTCATTTAGCCTCCACAAGTGTAAAATTCTTAACATTTGTCAAGGAAAAATAAAGAGTACATACTTTTTAAAAAGATGCAGAAAATATTTCATAACAGAAGACTTTGAACAAGTTATCTAAGTTTTAGGGGGTGAGCAAGTGGATGAACTCCAATAACAGGGTAGAGTTTTGTGTAGTCTTATTAAAAGGGAAGGAAGAATAGAAAGAAATTTCATTCCCATCTTGAGGGCAAAGGTCCAGGGGATATCTAAGAGGTTTAAGTCTATAAATGTGTACAAAAGTCAGGAGAAGTGTTCTGGGCTAGAATGGTGAGATACATTTTCTCAACAAGGAAAATATGAATCAGGTAGAGGAAAAACAATGACCATTTGCCAATTCTCAATTGATAAGGCATTAGAGGAGGAATGTATAATTACGTTCTCTTTTGTTTGGGGATAGGAAAAGAACCATCAGTGTTGTTGTTGAGTTATTTCAATAATGTCTGACTTTCTGTGACCCCATTTTGGGGTTTTCTTGGCAGAGATACTAGAATGGTCTGCCGTTTCCTTCTCCAGCTCATTTTACATATGAGGAAATGGAGGTAAACAGGGTCAAATGACTTGCTGAGGGTCACACAGCTTGTAAGCATCTGAAGCCAGATTTGAACTCAGGAAGATAAGTCTTCTCAACTCCAGGTTGGCAACTCCATTCACTGTGCCACCTAGCTGCAACTGATAAAAGTTTTTATGGTTTGAAAAATCTACTAGAGTGGTATATAGCACAAGATGGTTATATTGAATTTTAATGAAACATTCAGTATTACAAAAATTTAAATAATTAATATTTTACATCTTTATAATTTTTAAATTTTGTGTCATTTGTACTTTTGAAGTTATTAAAGATTAAAGCCTCACTAAGACTTTTGGGATGCTCTATATATTTAATATATGTTTTCACATGATCTGAGATTTCATCAGCATAGACAGTTTCCTGAGGAAACTTTAACTATTCAGGTTGTCATTTTTATCTGGACCTCATAAAGTCTTAAAGAGTTGCCTGCAGGTATGGAGAAATAAATGCACTTTTCCACGCTCATATAACTGGTATATGTCAGAGGGGGACTTGATTCTAGGTCTTCTTAACTCCAGGGCCTGCTCTCTGGACACTGTGCTATACTGACTTTCACTATAGAAAATGTCTTTAGACAAACAAAGAAAACTTGTTACTAAAGGAAACTGGGTGGAATGAGCTTGAAAAATTCCTTAGTGACAAACATATCTAACCACTCTCCCATTTAGGATGAGGTTATATCTAACTCATGCCTCACCTCTATTTCCTGTCTGAAGGAGATAAGTAACTTACCTTAGTAAAACTTTCTTAGGGGATAAAATTAGAAACTGCTGGTGATGTAATTTGAGTTTTAAGTGGATAGAGCATGAACCCTAGAGTCAGGAAGACCTGAGTTCAAATTCGGCACCAGACACTAACTAGCTACGTGACCCTGGGAAAGTCACTTGCTCCCAATTGCCTCAAAAAAAAAAGATGAGGATGATCCTCCTGGCCTTACCATCTGCCCTACCTTTGCCCTGCAGTTTCTTAGAATAGTCTCCTTTACCTATGTAACTTAGGGACCTCTGGGCCTTGCCATCCTCATCATTGATGCACTTTAAGACTTTCAGGCCTTCCCATCTGCCATTTAGCTTAACTTTCTTTTATGTGTTTCCTTCCCTAACCAGAGAGTGAGCTGCTTGATAGTGGGAACTGTCTTGATTTTTCTTTTCCTTTTCCCAGTGTTTAGCAGAGTGCCTGAAATATAGTAAGCACTTAAAAAATGCTTTTGCATTCACTTAATCACTCATTCATTCATTAACTCATTCTTCCATCCATCCATCCATCCATCCATCCATCCATCCATCCATCCATCCATCCATCCATCCATCCATCCAAAGTACAGTCCAATGCCTTACTGCTTTCACATACTTGTTCTAAATCAGCAAGAAGGCAACTACAACCAGATGTATAATTAGTGTTTCATTTCCATTAAGCAATTAAGGACCCCCCGCCCCCGACAATTGAGTTTGCAAAAAGAAGACAGGCCACCCAGAGGAGGAATGACTTCAAACATCCCCCTGTCTATGCTACAATGGGAGATTTATTGCCAATCTAGAGGTGCCACCTAATGTTTCCTTCCTCCTAAAGCCAATGTTTTCCAAAGTGCCTGGAGGGCTGTCTGTCTGTCTGGTTTAGTTCTCTGGATAGAAGAAAGCCAGGAGACCCAGGCCTTTTCCCCTGTCTCCTGAAACAAGCTGATGGGAAACAGAATGTTTAAAAAATAATAACAACAACAGTTGAGGGGGGGTTTGGGAGGAAAGCTAAATCTTGGGAAATAAGGCAAATACATTTCCAAAGGCTGGCTGGGAAGAGAATCTTCCAAAGAAATAATATAATTAGTCCATGAATTAGGTGGGAAGGGTGAGGAGAGACTGAGTAGGGGGGATGGTGGCAGCCCAAATGTTCTTCTAGCCTTGTGTGCTCAGAGCAAGGCCAGTAAGAACAAAGGAATGGGTTTCAGCAACAGCTGGGCTTGTTCCCTGCAGCGGTGGTACAGCTCTCCCAGAGCAGCAGCCTCAATGTTATTTTAAAACTTCGTCATCTTCCCCCACCCCTCACCCCCTAATGTTTCTGTAGGCTCTGGGGCCATGGATTGTGAAGCCTCCCAGGCTTGAAACTCATTTGTGCTCAGGAATGGGAGGGTCGGGGCCATTGACACACACATCAGTATCCTGCTGCCTATTATTTCCTGTCTTTCCTGGCTTCCCACCAAACCTCAACCTGACAGGTGGATGGAGTTCACAAGAAAGATGAGCCCTGGGCCAGTTTTCCAGGAATTCTGCTAACTAGATTCATAAACTGTGGGGGTGAGGTGGGAGGGCCCTCCCTGGACTGAATGGAGAGGAGAGGCTGCTGAATGGGGCATGGGATTTTTTTTAATTGTCTCTGCTCAAAATCCTGTGATTGTTTTAGCCAGGAACAGCCATGGTTTTGCTCAGATTCTCAGCTCTTTAAGAACTTTCACTGCTCAGTTCAGGGACAAAGACATTTCCAGCTGCTACTTCCAAGGTCTCTAGGTTGATAACTGAAGGGTGGTGCAGTGACAGTGAGTTGTCAGTCAGCAAACATTTACTATTAGGTTCTAGATATTATGCTAAGCACTGGGAATACAAAGAAAGGCCAAAAAAATCAAATGGAAATCAAAATAACCCTTGCTCCCAATTCTACTGGAGGAGTTAACATGTAAATAACTTATAACACACAAGATACAGGAAAAATAAATGAAATCTTTGAGGGGAAGGTATTGTTACCTAGTGGGACCAGGAAAGACTTCTTACAGAAGGTGGGCTTTGAGATGAGTCTTTTTTTTTTTTGCCTTTGGAGGGCAATTGGGGTTAATTAACTTGCCCAAGGTTACATTGCTAGTTTTTTTGTGTGGGTGTTAAGTGTTTGAGGCTGGAACTGAACTTGGATCCTCCTGACTTTGGGGCTGGCGCTTTACTCATTGCACCACCTAGCCGCCTCCTTGAGATGAGTCTTGAAGGATTAAAGGGAAGCTACTAGATAGCGGTGAGGGGGCAGAGAATTCCAGGCATTAAGGGACAAGCAATACAAAGTCATGTCAATGAGAGGCTGGCTCAAAGAGTTCATAAATGGGAATAAGTTGTTGATACTGAAAACATAGAAAAGGGCCAGACTACAAGGAACTTTAAAGCCAAATATAGGACTTTATATTTGATCCTGGAGATAATAGGAAGTCACTGGACCTCCTTGAGCATCTTTAGGGATTTATCTCTAGGATAGATGTTTGGGTGATTGGAGAATTTTGAAAACTGGAAATGAGGAAGGTCCCTGGTCTAGTAATGGAATGAGGTGAGGTATGGTAGGGGAAGGAAGCTGACAAATGACCATAGGTGATTCAGATGGAGCTACATAACCCATTTAAACTTAAGGAAGTGACTTATTCTGTCTGAGCCAATTCTAAATAATTTTAAAGCCTCTGCTCCTCCTGTCTGCTGATTCTATTTTTCAATAAGAGGAATGTGGACTAGTTGGATGAATGACAACATGAATCTCTCTCTTCCCTGCCCTTTCCACCAGAAGTCACCAACAGGAAGAGAAGCAGATGCCAATATTTTAGAAGGGCAAATGGCATATTTATCCCCTTTTTTTGGGTGGGGGAGGGAAGGAGCTAAGTGAGACTTATATATGTGTGTGTATGTATATACATACATACATATACACATAGTTTTGTCATTATTATTTACTTTCACATAATTATTGTTTATATGATTTATTCTCTGACCCACTCATTTGTTAGGATTTCATTGTTAAATCTCCATTTGGGTCTGTGTCTTTTGTTTGTGGTTCCTGAAACAGATGTATTTAGGGGTGCTATTTTTATTGCATTATGGTCTATGAGAGATATGTTAGTTTCTTCCTTTTAACATTTGTTTACAATATCTTTGCATATGGACAGTCAAAAGTTCTGAAAGGGTCATGCTTAAGAAACCTAGACTTGGCAATCAATGTAGCTTATGCAAAGGCACAGTAAAACTGGGTGATACAGCATTGTATGCTGTAAAAAATAAATACTGGTTGAAATGATACATCAGGAAATCATTATCTTTTGATGACAAGTCCTTGTAATACATGTATAAACCTCAAAAACTCCCAGAAAACCCAACTAATCAACTGTACTGGAATCAGACCATTATCAGAAGTTAAACTTACTCACAATTACAGGGATATAATATTGATATAAAAATAGAAAACCCCTTAAGAAAATGTTTTTAATAGTTGCTGCTATAATAAATATTAATAATCTCCAAGCTGCATGCTTTCAAAGTAAGACCCAGCAGAAGAAGTAAAGATCATGTGGAAATGAGATGAAGCACATATCATCATTATCGTCCTATTTGCTATTAGAATTGTGCCAAGTATACTTTTCTGGGGGCTATAGGACATTATCTTATATCTTAGTACTTATACGCAGCTACAGAAAACAATAATTTTATCTACTTCTGTAAGTTAATAGAACATTATAATAAAACTCAGCCAGTCAATAAATATTTATTAAGCACCTACTATGTGCCAGGTACTAATGTGTCATAAGAGCTGGGGTTACAAAGAAAGACAAAAGACAGTCCCTGCTCTAAAAAAAACTCATGATCTAATAGGGAAGACAACATATGAATAACTAGGTACAAACAAGTTAGGTACAGGAAAAATTGGAAATGATCAAAGTGAAGTCACTAGAATGAAGAAGAATTGGGAAAGTCTTCATGCAGAAGGTAGGATTTTAGTTGGGTCTTGAGGTAACCCAGGGGAGACAAGAGGCAAAATGAGGAGGAAGTACATGGGAGATAGCCGGTGAAAGTGCCCATTGTCAAGGGGCTGGATTGAGGAGATTGTTGAGAATATGAGGTGTAAGAATACTGGAAGAGGAAGGTTATAAGCAGACAATTTTATATTTGATCCTGGAGGTGATAGGGAGTCATTGAAGTTTATTGAGTAGGAAGTGACATGGTCAGACATGTTCTTTGTTATTGGGGCCACTGAAAATGTATTCAGGGAGATGGACCTGGGGATAGAATGAGGGGAACATGTAATATATATGGAGGGTATATGGTCCTTGTTGTTATCTGCCCATTAGGAAAACTGTGCATGGCAAATGCTGGTAATAACAGAGTCATCGTTGTCAGAAATGGAGAAATCTTCCTTATGCTTTTCAAATTCACCCTGGAAATAGAAAACCAGTGGTTCCAGTACACGGTTTTCATGCAGCCTCATTTGCTGGGAAGAGAGTTTACACATTTGGAGTTTCTAAGAAGAGTACAGAGAAAAAAAACTTGGAGGGAAGATGCTGTACAGGAACTTCAGTATGACAGGTTGGGCACAAAAAATCCATTAAGGATGATGATCTGAAGTTTCCCCTTGTATATGGAAAAAGCAAGAAGGCATGAGTGATGGCAACTATTGGTGTAAACAGAAGACTCGGGAGTGTATGTCTCCAACATCTACATAAAACCATTTCTGTCTCCTCAGGTTAGAGTCTATGTTCTCACACAGTATGAGCACGGAGTAGATGACATGTTGACTCTGGGATGTTTTAGCAAACAAAGAAGTGACTGAAGCAATCATACAATTTCTTCCTAACTGTGATCCTGATGACTGTCCTATTCTCCCCCCACCCCCACCCCCCAGGCATACCCTGCCAGCTTAAGATCTGGTCCTGTAAGTCCTTGTTATGCTGAAGGACAGAGACTGGTGGATATCTGGCAACTGGCTGAGCTCCAGAGACATTTCTATCTATGTAATTCCTTTAAAAAAATCCATATAGCATTATATAATATTGTATAACATTGTATAATCAGGAGACAACATTTTTATCTATATCATTCTCATAATACACAGAAATAAATTCTAAAAAAAAATCATGTAACACCATATAAGAACTTCTATAGGAAGAGAACTGACTACTGAGTAGAGCATGGATTGGAGTGGGGAGAGACTTATGGCACAGAGACCAACCAATAATTTGCTGCAATAATTCAGGCATGAACTGATGAGGACTGTACCATAGTGGTGGCAAAAGACTTCTCCTGGGGCTATTTTTAAAGTCTGAAACCCATTAAAAACATGAAAATGAAATAATGAAAATTTACATTATTTTATGTATAATGAGAAACAGCTTTGGAATAGTGGATGAAGAGCTGGCCTTGGGGCCAGGGAAACCTGGGTTCAAGGCCCACATTTGGCACATACTTGCTTTGTGACTCTGGGGAAGTCATTTAGCCTCTCAGTTCTCTAGGTCACTCTCTAAGAATATCAGTTAAAGAACTGTTTTTGTGCATTGGTAGAGAGAATTTCCTCACCTGGGAGTTCTTATCCCAATGAAATAATAGGTTGGATTCCTATTCATATAATATTATATAATAAATAATAGCCCTCTGCAAGTTCAACATGGTTGCCAAGCATGTCATAGCCAGTAATAGCCAAGTTCAATGAATTCTTCATGCCATGAGGGACAGGTGACAGAAAAGTAGGTTTATGCTTGCCGGTGTACAGTGATATACAGTCTCAGTAAGTACTGAAAGTCTACAATCCATGTGAATGCCTGTCAGTGAGTATGTCAGGTCAGAAGCTCTGAAATGCTAGAGAATTGAGTTCTAGCAAACTATTAGATTAACTCTTCAGTCAGTGTGATATAACTTCTAAGAGTCAAGGAAGTAGGTGGGTTCGACTATTTCCAAACCAACATGATGATCAGCCTGACACAGAGAACAGCGGTATGATTGATTATTCTTTGTGTTCTGACACCCTCAGGAGGCACAACATGCTAAGATCAGGCTCCAATCTAGAATATCCAGGATAGGTGTGAGCAGGTTGCCACTTTGAACACACAAGGCAAGTATGATCAATCCAGAACACCTAGGGTAGGCATGAGCAGGCTGCTATGTAGAAAAAATGAAGAATGTCAAATAGGAAATGGAGTAAAAGATTCCATCAAGGAAATGTATCCTGGAAAAAGATGGTCTTTTCACATGACAAGGGGAAAGGGATGGCAAATACTTAGCCAGAGTTCTCCAATAGTGTCTTTTCCATGTTAGGAGAAGTGGAGGAATGTGCTAGATGTGCTAGATAAAGACCTTCCTACACACATATACATATACACATAATACAAATACATATACTCACCAATATATGTACATATATGTGTATATATAGATACCCACATGTAAAATAATTTATACACGTAGAAAGCATGTCTATAATCATAAGCAACATAGCACACTAAGAAGAGAACTCAGAGTTAGGGAGATCTTGGTTCAAAGCCCATCTCTGATATATACTGGTTGTGTGACCCTGATTAGATTCCTCACTATCTACCATATAGTTGCTCAGTCATTTTTCATTTGTGTCTGAATCTTTGTGACCATGTTTGGGGTTTTCTTGGCAAAGATACTGGAGCAGTGTGCCATTTCTTTTTTCTGGCTCATTTTACAGATGAGGAAACTGAGGCAGAGTTAAGTGACTTGCCCAGGGTCACACAGTCAATAAGTGTCTGAGGCCAGATTTGAACTCAGGAAGATGAGTCTTTCTGACTCCAGGTGCACTTTATCCACTGTATCACCTAGCTGCCCATCTATCTACTTACAAATAATAAGCTATATGACATCATGGTAAGAGTAATAATGGATTTAGGATCAAAGGACATAAAGGTTAAATCTCAAGTTTGCTACTTACTACTTGTGTGACCTTGGACAAGTAACTAACCTCTTTGGGTTCCAGTTTCCTAATCTGTAAAATCATGTAGTTGGACTAAAACAGGCGTTGAAATTGCTTTTTGTTGACCATGCAAAACTGCCAAGTGCTGCCTAACTAAATTAAAATATAATTGGGAAACGTTTTAAAAATTTAAAATAAAATACAACACAGATAATGTTAATCTGTGCTTTTCAAAGCCAATATGACTCCCATAGGGATCTGTTTTTATTTGAGTGACACCCCTGGACTAGATGACCTTCAACCTCTAAATCTGTGGTTCTACAATGTAAATCACATTAGACATGTTTTGTAGCTGAGGAGACAGATTCAGATGTTAAATAATCTGTCCAGGATAATCCAGCTAGCAAGTAGCAGTCTCAGGATATTTCCTGGTATCTCCCACAGTGCCTGGCGTGGGAGGTCTGAATAGGGAGGCTCAATAACTGTTTGTTAATTTGATGATTATCTTAGAATCTTGTCCTGTGCCGTAATAAGCTCTCTGTACAATAGCAACTCAGGGTGTAGTTGCAGGCACTGTTTCCTGTATTTGGAGCCTTTAAAAAAAGTGAGATTATTTACAAGGCCCCTAATGTTTGCATCATCTACCATTGCTAATTCCCCGATTAGATAATTGTCCATCCCTGGAAATGTTTTCTTCATTATTACAATTCTTGGGAGCAATGCAGCTGACACTTTCGGGAAGGGAGAGACTTCCAGTCGTGACTGTAACATTGATCCCAGCTCCCGCCCCACCCCACCCCTTTCAGAAGGAAAGGATTCTTAAATTCTAGAGAGAGGACAGGACCCAAAGAGGTCATTCAGTTCACCCTCTATCTCTTGGCTGGGCTACCTCTTTGCCATAACCCCCTCACTCACCAACTTCTCTCCCATCTGCAGGGATGACTTTTTCAATTGGACTGAGGACTAGCACGAAATGTCAAAGGCACAGCTTTTGCCTAGTCACAGGATAAATAAACATAAAACATGGGAGGATCCTCCAGCTTCTCAGGATGCAGTAAAGAAGTCCCCATCCAACCGTTAACCAACCCTTAACCTGCATGAGCTTAAATTGGCACTAAACTGCTGGCCAGGCTTCCAATGGAGAAGCATGATTTCCTTCTGAGATCAACACAACTTTGATCTAGTAATAGTCAAAATATTTCACTACCACCTTCTCTTAGAAAAATTCTTACTTCTCTGCAGAGGCCATAGATCTCTCTTTAGATTTGTTTGCTGTGATGAATGTAAAGAGAGGCTATTTGTCCACATTAGCATAGCTAGATTTGGAGAATTTCAACATTTTTCTTAGCCTTTCATTTTCTTGTCAACATTCGACATCCAAAGAAGGGACCCTAGAGGTCATCAATCCAATCTCTCATTTTAGAGATGAGGACTGAGACCCAAAGATGCTAAGTGACTTGTCCAAGGTCATGAGGATAATAAGTTTGATTTGAACTCCTGTCCTCTGACTTTGAATCCAGTGTTTTTTCAACAGTGCTACACCATTATTCAATAGATTCCTCATTAAACTCCATTTAGGCTGTGTCCCTCACTTTCCAATGTGAGGAATTCCTTTGCAATTGAGTAGAATTGAATTTTTTTTTGCCTTTTGGAGGGCAATTGGGGTTAAGTAACTTGCCCAAGGTTACACAGCTAGTTTTTTTGTGTGGGTGTTAAGTGTCTGAGGTCGGAACCGAACTTGGGTCCTCCTGACTCCCGGGCCGGGGCTTTACTCACTGAGCCACCTAGCTGCCCCTAGAATTGAATTTTTAATAATCAAATTGTCCTTTGCAGTGAAAAAGCTGACTGCTGAAAATAATCCCATGATGAATCTTTTTGTTTTGGTAAATCAAAGTCTTTTCTGTAAAACAAATTGCCTCCCACTTTCTTTCTTTCATTATTAACCTTCATTTTCCTTCCATTGGCCTCATTTAACTGTCTTGCACCAATACTCCTTACTACACACAGAAGAGAAGGTGTTGGATAAAATACTGAGATTTCAGTAGCTTGAAATGGGGCATGGAGAGGAGGTAGAAGGGTGGGAAGCTGGTATATTAAGATCCTTATACTTCCTTGGTTTCCTAAAGATTATGTTGTAGATAGGTAACTATTCTCTTTGGAGAAATCCAAAAGCTGCCTTTAGTTGTTAACTCCCAATAATAATAGCCTCAGGAGGCTCTCTTATCCCTCTTTCAACATCATCCTCACCACTTCCCCAATTCTTATCATAACCTTTTCAGCTCTCTAAACAGTCAGTCATATCATTGTTTGCTCTCTTCCACAACACTCCCTTAAGCCAAGACCCTCTGTCTACACCTGAGGTTCTTGAGTCTCTTTCTGTCCCCAGTCTCTTTCTATTAATCATATTCTACCAAAAAAAGTGCTTTTCCAAAAATCATTGAGGTTGGTGGTGGGGAGAGGAAAGTCACCCATAAGGTGCTTTAGTTTTAAATTCAGAGGGACCAGGTTTACTCCTGGGGTCCCTGACCCTTAAGAGAAGATAACAAGTATTTCTTGCTATCTCTATCTCATTGCCCCTACCCCAGAGCTCAGGGAGAAATCTTGTAAATAATGTATAGGCACAGCTTCTATCTAAGGTCTCCCCTAAAAGTGGTTAAGAGGTTAGGTTCCCTTCTAAGAAAAACAGTATGTGAAGTAGGTATCAGGTATAGGACAGCTATTTATTTCCTTCACCACACAGAAAAGCAATGGAATATGGAATTATATAGACTTTACTTATTTAGGAAAACCTGACTTCAAGTCTTGGCTCTTAAGGTACTAGTTTTGAGCCTAAGCTAGTGGCTTAGCTGCTTAGTGTATCTGATATCTCTATAACAAGACTGCCAATCTGCACTTGAAGGGAGAGCTTCCCTTTGGGAAGATGTCTATACCAATGAAACCATAGGTACAACTGTATTCCACTACATATTAGAAAAGATGCTTGAAATACAAAAGAATTATAAGCATGAGCTAACATATATTTCCTAAGAGGTAAAGATTGCTTCATGGGACAGATGAACAGATATCACTTGTGCCTCTGATTGATTCTTTCTTTGTCAGTTAGCTCATGCCTTGCATTCTGCTAGACCTTTCAGTTATAGCATGCCCCTGGTGGTTTCTCTTGGGGTGTTTGTCTTCTCCAAGAAGAGGCATATTTGCAGGAAGAAGCTCCTTCAGGGCAACCAGTCTTAACTTAGGAACCCAAGAAAAACTAGCTGGCACAATGGACAGAGTTTTGTGTTCAAATTCTGCTTCACATACTGTAACTGATAGCTGTGTAACCCTGGAAAAATAATTTAACCTCTCCCAGCCTCAGTTTCTTCATCTGTAAAATGAGAAGACTAGACTCAATGGCCTTACTTTCTAGCTCTAAATCAATGGTCCTATGATCTTAAGTCTCAAACTGCCAGGCTTGGAAATGTTCTTCCTGAGAATTGCTGCTCAGTTATCTGCATTTAGGAAAGAAATGCAAAACAAGAGGCAACAAGGATTTTCAGGTCTAGTTTCAGTCATGTTTAGGCAAGAACACTTCATCAAAATCATTCTACCACTGTTGTTGGGCAGGGGAAGAAGAGAGGAGGGATAGTCTTCTTCCTTTCACTCACTGGAAGTCCACTGGAGAGTCCTAAAGATGAGAGAGAGACACACACAGAAAGAAACAGAGAGACAAAGAGAGACAGAGAGAAGAGGAAAGGAAAAAGGAGAGAAGACAAGAGGAGAGAAAAGAAGAGAGAGATAGAGACCCACAGAGAAAGAGACAAAGAAAGAGACAGAGAGAAGAGGAGAGGAAAAGAGAGAGAAGAGAGGAGAAAAAGAGAAGAGGAGAGGAGAGAAGTGAGAGATAAACAGAGAGACAGATGGAAAGATAGAGACAGAGATGAAACTTTTTTCCCTTCTACAATTCTCCTTAAAGCCTACCAAGTGGGCAACCAGTGTTACTGTGCCACACTTGACCTTTGACAAGGGACTGAAGCACCTTTCATTCATATGGAGCCAGAGGCCAAAGTGCATGCTCCATAGGATTGTTATTTTACAAAGACTTAAGAAACTAATGGCTAGTGAGCCCATGGTATAGCCTGAGAATCAAAATGCATTGTTTATGGCCATGCAATCATATTGCTATGATTCAAGCAAATGTTACCTAAAGTACCTAGATGAATTGAGGAAAAATCTTTCCATGAATTTTATTAATTGACCATTTCCTATTGCCTCCAGGATTAAGACATAAACTAGATTAGTCTAGCACTTAGAAACCCCCCCTCCCCTGGATATGACTCCAATCTTTCTTTCTTTCACATTATTTTCCATTTATTTGTTCTATGTTCGAAAAATGTGAACTATTGGCTCTTCCTGAAATCAGCATCTCATAGGGTCATAAATTTTAGAGCTGAAAGAGATATTAGAGGCCACTGAGCCCAACCAACTCATTTCACAGATGAGGAAAACTGAGACAAAGAGATGTCAAGAGATTTGCCCAGGGTTAGGTAGTCCATATTTGAATCAAGCTTTGAACCCAGGTCCTCCTGACTCAAAGTTCAGTGCTCTATGTGCAATATCACCCTATCCCTCTATTACACATCTCCTCTTTCTATGCATTCATATAAGTTATTCCCCATAGGTGGGTATACAGTTCTTTATCACTACCTCTTCAAAATCTTTTCTCTTCTTTCAAAACTTGGCTCAGATGCCACCTCCTCTGAAATGCCTTCCAGATCCCCTGGTTGTTGGTTCTTCCACCCTCCTCCGATAACCTTCTATTACTTATCTGTGAATATCTATTTGCTCTGGGAGCAGGAACTGGATTCCTGTTCTAAGCAAAGAACAGCGATTTGCACATTATAATGAATGTTTGTCAAATATTGATACTGCTAAATCTCTATTTCATAGGGTCAGAGATTTAAAGAAGTTATCTTTTTTTTTTGTCTATGTCATGGACCTCTTTGGCAGACTGGTGAAGCCTACAGACCCTTCTTCAGAATAATGATTTTAAATGCATGATTACAAAAAAACCCAATTATATTGAAATAGTTATCAAATTAAAAAAATAGGTTAAGAACCCCTGCTTTAGAGCTTGAAGGAACATCACTCTAGAGCTCAGATGTTATCTAGATGAACCCTTTCATTTATAGATGAGGAAACTGAGACCCAGATAGTTTAAGTGACTTCCTGAAGAAGACACAGGTGCCAGGGGTGGGGGTGGGATTTAAAATCACTTTCCCTAATTCCAAATGCAGCCCACTTATCCACTGTTCCACACACTTCACACTTTATTAGGCAAACCAGACAGAAGCCATACTCCTAAAACTTTGTAAAACATCAACTTCTTGACAAATTAAAAAGTTGGGATTGACCCAAATATGTACCTCCTCCCCTACCCTGAGATAACCCAGGCTTAAGTTTGAGTTCTCATCCCCCCTGCCCCTCTCTCTTGTTTTTTCGTCTTTTCACTTACCTAACTCTTTTAAGAAAGGAACTAGGACAATTCTAAGTGCTCCCCAGAGATGTACTCTGAGTCTTTGGCAATGCTGGGTCCACAATGATCGAACTCCTATTGTAATCTTTTAAAAATGTTCCCATAGTGCTTTGAAGTCCAAGGGAGGGTTTTTATTTTCACTGGGGACTTCATATACCCGGGCTGCAAAATGAAACAGAGTGGTTGGCTTTCTTAAGAGCATCTAGCTTACCTCATTCTTTCTTTACTTAAAGTGACTATGGCCCTTTATTATTTATTAAGGTAAGTCAGGAAGCTTTAGGGATGTTTTCCCCAAAACTGTCAGTGCCCTTGTCATTACTATGCTCTGTGATACTGGAGTTCATACCTTGCCTCTGATTCTTACTAGTTGTGTGAACTTGGATAAGTCAGTTGACTTCTCTGGGCCTCAGTTTCCTCATCTGTAAAATGAGAGAGTTGGACTTGATGGTTTCTGAAGTACCTTCCAGCTCTAAATCTTAGATACTTAGATTGTCATAATGAGCGAGAAAGCTTCCCTGCCCCCTCACCCTACTTTTCCCCCTGCACATCTGGTTTGTATAAAATTGGAAAGGACAGTGTTTGGTTTGGCTCTGATGGGCTAAGCCCAGTATTTCGAGATCTGTCAGAACAGGTACACTTGGTACATCCTGATATACTGTTCTCCTTACTCTATGCCAACTAACGTCAAATGGTCATTCTCACTCAGAGAATCACACCAGACCTTGGAGACCATCCAGTTCTATCTGCACCCAAAGGAGAATCCATTCTACAATGCCTGGGATTGGTTATCCAGCCTTTGTTTAGAGTCCTGTTATAATGGAAAAAGCACTGGGCTTATAGCTAAAGGCCATATTTCAAATCCTATGCATTCATACAAGCTATACCCACACAATAATAATAGTTAGCATTTATATGGAATATAATATATCATATTCCCAACAATATGGTAAGCTAGGTGATGCAGTGAATGGAATGCTAGGCCTGGAGTCAGAAAGACCTGAGCTCAAATCTATCCTCAGATACTTACTATCTGTGTGACCCTGGGTAAGTCACTTAACCTTGTTGGCCTCAGTTCCTCATCTATAAAATGAGCTGGAGAAGGAAATGGCAAACCACTCCAGTATTGTTGCCAAGAAACCTCCAAATGGGGTCATGAAGAGTCTGAAATGACTGAACAACAACAAAAACTTTTATATAGCACTTTAAGGTTTGCAAAACACTGCAAGTATCATTTCATTTGATAACAACACTCCTGGGAAATTGGTGCTGTTATTATCCCCACTTTACAGATGAGCAGAATGAGGCTATAAGTAACTTGTCTAGGGTCATACAGCTAATAAGTGTCTGAGACTATATTTGAACTCGGATCTATACAGTCTACTGCTCTGTTCACTGTGCTATCTTATTATACTATCTTGGTGCCTAGTGGCAACATGTTCCTTGTTTACTATCTGTTTGACCTTGGGCAAATCATTTCACCTTTCTTTGCCTCGGTCTCCTCCTTGGTGAAAAGAGGTGGTTGAATTACATGGTCTCTGAGGTCAATTCCTATTCCATATTCATAATCCTTTGCCCTCCTAGAGAGGGACAGTCTCCCAGCACAACCCATGTCACTTTTGCCTAACTCAAATTGCTTAGAAGTTTTTCTTTCACATCCAGCTGAAATTTGCCTCTTTAGGTCAATAAACAAAAGCTTTTCCTTTAAATCCCTGGTCAGGAACTGACTGAGGTGCTTCCCCTTGGCTAAAGCCAGTGGCGTTCAACAGACCCCAGATGCCTCCTTGTCTCATACAAAAATCAATCCAGTGATTTTGTGGGTATCCAGAACGCTCTGGTCTCAGAAGAAAGACCCGCTCAACAGCCAGTCTTTGTGTCTGTCAATCATCCTTCTCATCTTAAACAGGAAAGACATTTCTTTAATCCACCTGTTCAATTATTTGTCATGCTGTGGCCTTCTTGCTAATTGTCACTCATGGCCCACTTTCATGCTGTAAGAGGACACTTAATGTTCTTTAATGACCTTAAGTAAAGTGATCGACACTAGATACCAGTGTCAGATGTTCTGGTGACGCAGCTTAGCCTCCCAGTAGCAGAAAAGCTTCCTGCCATGATTAAGTTAGAGCTGTGAAAGTGCTAAAATGTACTGTCCATTTTCCCCTGATGCAAGCAATTTTATTATAGCGTCTGGTAACAGCAGTGGTAGGAGCAGAAAACTTTGACTCCACATGCCCTTCTGCTCATATAGGCCATAGTATTTAGGAAGGTATCTTGTGCTGAGGACTGAGAGTATTCATGAATAGTTATCAGCCTTTCTCCAGTTTCTAGGCTTTTTTTTAGTTCCTTTCTTTCCCCTTCTCCACCTCTCTCTCTCTCTCTCTCTCTCTCTCTCTCTCTCTCTCT
>NW_027187335.1:3750138-3763427 GCF_028583685.1 Petaurus breviceps papuanus | reverse complement strand
TCTCTCTCTCTGTCTCTCTCTGTCTCTCTCTCTCTCTCTCTCTCTCTCTCTCTCTCTCTCTCTCTCTCTCTCTCTCTCTCTCTCTCTCTCTCTCTCTCTCTCTCTCTCTCTCTCTCTCTCTCTCTCTCTCTCTCTCTCTCTCTCTCTCTCTCTCTCTCTCTCTCTCTCTCTCTCTCTCTCTCTCTCTCTCTCTCTCTCTCTCTCTCTCTCTCTCTCTCTCTCTCTCTCTCTCTCTCTCTCTCTCTCTCTCTCTCTCTCTCTCTCTCTCTCTCTCTCTCTCTGTCTCTGTCTCTGTCTCTCTCTCCCCTCTGTGTCCAAATAACAATAGGATTACAGCTGATTTATGACTGGCTACGTGCCATTTTCCATGCCCATATTATACACTCAGGGCAACACTCTCCCCACCCCATAACAACAACAAAAAACAAGAAGAAATCCATTCTGCATTTTAGCTTAAAATGGAAAATTATCTGTGTGTGCTTTTTTAACAATAGCAGGCTGAGACGGAAGAAAGATGTAATTCTATTTTCTTTGGAATCAACAAAGGGTTCCCAGTGGAAGTGATTCAAAATTTCTAAGTAATAACATTGAATCTATTATGAATCAATAACTGGATGATCTCTTGAGGCTTAATGCGATGAAAAAACTGCCATATCCTCCCCCAGTTCCTACCCTCTCCCAATGCACTAACTCCCTCCTCTCCAGTCCCAAATACAAGGGAGTTCTGTGAATTCACTGCTGCTCAGTTTTGCAACTTGTAACTATAGTCCCAGCCTATACAAAGCATGCCATGTGTCTGGAGAGTGGTGAACCTAAAATGACTGGTACTACTCTAAACTGATTATGCTAATAGACATATATAAGACTAAAGATATACATAAGACATTCCTTAAGTAGCTAAGTATATAAACAAATAGTTCTTAAAAGAATTTCAAAGGGCGACTAGGTAGTGTAGTGAAAAGAATACCAGCCCTGGAGTCAGGAGGACCTGGGTTCAAATCCAGCCGCAACACTTAACACTTACTAGTCTTGTGACCTTGGGCAAGTCACTTAACCCCAATTGCCCTGCCTTCCCCCCTCCAAACACCCCCAAAAAGAATTTCAAATTATTAACTATAGGAATGAACAAATCATTAGTCATAAAAGAAATGCAAATTAAAACAATCTTAAAGTTTCCCTTTGCCTCCTGCAAACTGGCAAAAATTAAAAATGGCAGTAGTCAATGTTGGAGTGCTTGTGGAAAGATAGGCACAAAGGAATATAAGAGTGAGACTGAGAGTATCCTGTTTGTGGAGTTGTTAATTAGTCTAGCTATCCTGGAAAGTAATTCGGAATATACAAATAAAGTGACTAAAATAACAATACCCTTTGACTCAGAGATTCCACTATTAGGCATATGTCTTAAGGAGTTCATTGAAAAAACAAAAGCAAGGCTACATGTATATAACAAAATAATCATAGCAGTATTTTTTTTATAGTAGTAAAGAACTGAAAATAAAAGAGATGTCTAAAGATTAGGGAAGAGTTAAACAAATCATGGCATGTGAATATAATGGAATGTGATCTCTCTTTAAGAAATGATGAATATGATGAATGAAGAGAAGCATGGAAAGACTTTCATGAACTGATGTAAAATGAAGTAAACAGAACCAGGAAAGCAATATACATAGATGACAACAATGTAAATGAAAAGAACAGCTATCACAAAACAATAAAAAAAGAATGTTGTGTATTTATAAGAAAAAACATGGCCCCAATGAGGACATTTGAGAAGATATCCCTGCCCTCCCCTTTGCAGAAATGAAGGTTTATGGGCATGGATCATTACATATAATGTGAAAAAAATTAATGTATTTTTTGGTTTCACTGATTAATTTCTTTTCTTCTTTTTCTTAAAAAAAAACCCACCTTTTGATAAACGATGACTCCTTGGACAGGCAATGGGAAAGATATAGGGGGAAATCTAGGTAAAGTAAAATAAAGACAAAAGATATCAACAAAATACATTTCAAAGTTATATTACTTTAACTCAACTGGGTCTTCATTGCCAGTTGTTTTACTCTTCCCTGTTTGGCTGTCAACTGCTCTCCCCACAACAACTGTTTGAAGCTTTCTCTTCTGTCCTCAAGCCACCTACACCATCATCCTCCCCCATCTTTCTCAGCAGAGAATCTTTCCTCTTACCTGACTGAAATAGTCGAGGTCATCCCTTGGAGCTCCATCTCCTCCCTAGATTTGCACTTTGAACCACCTCAGCATCATCTACCATATTCTCCTTCTCTGTTCTAGTCTCAGAGAATGATCCATTTTGCCATCACCAAACCTTCCTTTGTGCCCTTCCTATGTTCTCCAGGAGTTTACTCCTTCCATCTTTCTCTTTCTTTGATTTACAATCAGTCCTCATGCACTGGCTTCCTCCCTAATAGCTACAAACTTGTTCAGATATGCATACTCCTTAAAATACCAACAACAAAACTGAACAAACCTTTTCATTTGACTCTACAATCTCCTCAAGGCTATCAGTTCCAGACCTTTTTTTCCCTTTTACAGTCATTCTCCTAGAATAAGCTGTCTACACTCTCTTTGCCTCTATTTTATCACTTCACTCTCCTCTATCCTTTGTAATCTAGTTTCTTCTTCCACCATCTGACTGAAGATGCTTTCTCCAAAGCCAATAATAATTTAATTATTGCTAGATCTAATAGCCTTTTTTCAGTTCTCATCCTTTTTGAGCTCTCTGCAGCAATCAGTACTTTGGAACCTCTCTTCCTATGGGATGCTGTCTCTTCTCTTGGAGATTTTTGTGACATTATTTCCTTTTGGAACTGCTCTTACCTAACTGGTAATGCTTTCCCAGCCTCCTTTGATGGCTAATCACCCATATCCCATCACCCATGTCTGGGTATATCTCTTGGCTCCTTCCTGAGCCATCCCCCATTTTCTCTCTACACTTACCCTAATTGTTGATTTAATCAGTTTTCCTGGATTCAACCAGCATCTCTGTCAAAATTGGGTCACGGGTTTAATGCCATGGATAAGAAATTCCCTCTACCATTGCAGGTCAGCACATTCTCTGAAACTTATAGCCTTAGAGTTGCCTGAAACCTAGGGTCACACAGACAGTATATATCAGAGGCAGGCCTAGAACTTTTGTCTTCCTGGCTCTGAGGCAAACTATCAATTCTCTATTCCATTTGGCCTCTCTATATAGATGACTCTTAAATCTAATGCATACAACCCTCATCTAAACCCCGAACCCTCGTCCCACATCTCCAGCTCCCTGTTGGACATCTCTACTTGGATATGCTGCAAACATCTCAAACTCAATCTATCTAAAACAAAACTAATAATTTTCTTCCTAAACTCAACCATCCTCTTGACTTTCCTATTTTTGGTAAGGATACCATCATTCTTCTAGTCACCTGGTTTTGCCACTTCAGAGTTACTCTAAACTCTTCCCTCTCACTCAACACTTGTATCTAATAAATTGTTAAGTCTTATTGGTCCGTCTCCTAAACATCTCTCTCATCCATCCTTTTCTCTCTACTCACACCACAAGCTCCCTAGCCTGGGCCTTTATCACTTCTCACCTGGCTTATTGATATAGTCCTTCAATTGATCTTCCTACAGCTACATGGCTACCAAAATAATGTTCTTAAAGCAGAGATATGCCCATGGCCTTGTTCTGTTCATAAAATTTCAGTGTTTCCCCACTGCCTAGAAAAATGCAAATTTTTCTATTTGACCTCTAAAGTCCTTTATGACTTGACTCTATATTTTCAGATTAATTATAAATTTCTTCCCCTCTTGGATTCTTAACACTAAATCAGAGGTCCTTGATCTTTTTTTTCTGTCATGGAGCCCTTTGGCAATCTAGTAAAACCTATGGTTTTTCAGAATGGTATTTTTTAAATGCATAAAATAAAATATATAAGATTATGAAGGAAACTAATAATATTGAAATCTATCTATCTATTTATCTATCTATCTATCTAAAGTTATAGATTCTAGGTTAAGAACCTTTACTCCAAGTAAACAATAAAATTTGCCAGCAGCTAGGAGAAAAACTTTCAGCAAGGAAGGAACAGCAATTTGAATTACTCTATAGTTATGAGAAAGTTAAAAAAATTAATGAAACAGAACATTCAAGAAAATGAAGGAACCCAAATTGCAATCCAAAATTATGTCCTACAAAACTAAGCTAATCCATCCTTTAAAAAAGTTGGGCCTTCAAAAAGGATGTTTTGAGGCATTCCTAAAAAGTAACCAGCACTACCACTACCATCACCACACAAAAACCTAGTGTCAGAATATTTGATTTATAAATATTCTAAAACAGTAGAATATAAGAAATGTGAATAAACACAATTTAAAGAAAAGACTAAATAATGAAACAAATTCTCTTGTGTTTAGACCACTGATGGGGGGGGGGTCGAGGCAGGGCAGAAGCAAATATGTTTAATCAGCAATAAGATGAAGAACAAAAGATGATCACTAAGGGCATAAGGGAGACTTGGGGGCTACATATCTAAGGAAAACTTAAAGGGCAAGATGAGGGGAAGGAAGAGGAGCTGAATTAATATTCCATGGACCAAATTCTGTGATACCTTAAAAATAAATTATTTATAATTAATTCTAAAATAAAATTCTAAAATAAAAAAATAATTAATCATTATATTTTGTGGGAGGGATGACACCGTGGAGAATTGTGCAAACAGGGTGTGGTAAAATCAGACAGTAAGGGAAGCTGGAGATTCATCTTGACCAAAGCCAAAGGTAAATAGAGATGGGAGAGTGATTTCTTCAGTTTCTAAAGAGTGGGGGCTATGGGACAGCTAGGTGGTGCAGTGAATAGAGCACCAGCCCTGGAGTCAGGAGGACCTGAGTTAAAATCTGGCCTCAGACATTTAACACAAAAACCTAGCCTCTGACCTTGGGCAAGTCAGTTAGCCCCAATTGCCCTCCAAAAAGAAAAAAAAGAGTGGGGGTTGAGGGAAAACAGGTTAAATGAAGGTAGAGATACTGAGACAAGGGGACTCAAAGGCAAGTCATGCTCCTGAATGGGCAAAGATGCTACTAAAGAATGTTTCTATTGTTGAAGGATAGAGAAATATTATGAGGAGAAGCATAGAAGTTTTATATTGGCTCCCATATGGGCAGAATTTGCACATAAAGAGATGATTTTCTACAAGAAAGGGTCATATATCCTAGGAGTGCTTTTCATCATAGAAAAAAAGGAGAATAAGAGCCCCCAGAGGACTCCTGGACTACTGTGATAATCTCCTGATAAGCCTTCCTGCCATAAGTCTTCTTTCTCCTCTCTAAAGCATCTTCCATGCAACTACCAAAGTGAAAAATCCTCAAGCAGAAGGTCTGACTAGATCACTTCTTTGTTCAGTCCATAGATTCCCCATTAACTCTAGGATCAAATCCAAACTATCTTGTCTGACATTTGAAATCCTCACATTTGGGCTCCAGCCAGGGCTGTGTCAGCTTGAACTGGCTTTCAAAAGTCAATTGTTAAATTTTCAGCCTGAGCATTTTACATTGGAATTTAGCAAGCACTGCAAATCAGGATTTAATTTGTTGTTTAGTTAATAGTATAAACTTAAGAAAGCATAAATGAAGAAAAAGTTGCTAATGCTGATTAAACTTAAAAGTATGTTTTTCGAAAGTTTGCTGTTAGATATTTACAAGCAAACTCCTGGGCTTATTAATCCCATCCCTGCACTCTAGAATATAGTGAAACATTGATCTTCTTGCTATTTGTTACACAATACATCCTATCTCCTTTCTCTTACTTTGTACAAGATATTTTCCATGCCTGGTACAGCACCTTCTCTGGGGCCACTCCTCCAACTCCCATATTCATTGATAGGCTGGGTCCCCAGAGGTAGTTGAACCATTCTGTTTCCCACTGACTATCAACTAGACTTAATTAGCTTTCACAAAAAGTATTTACTAAAGTCATATAATAATGTGTTCCTCATTAATTATCAGCTAGACTTAATTAGCTTTTACAAGAGGTATTTACAAAGTTGTATGATAATGTGTTTCCCATTGATTATCAACTAGACAATTAGATTTTACAAAAATTATTTACTAAAGTGATATAATAAGAATGGTTGATAAAAAAAAAAATGTCCCAAACTAGGGGCACACTTTCTCCTCTGCATATATGAGATCTCTAAGGAGAATGGGATTAAACTCCAGAAACAATGGTAGTGAGTCACATGTGTAGAGAACTCATGTGGCCACAGGGTATCTCGTAGCTCCTTGCTATTATATGCCATTTTTTCTCTTCCTTGAGTTCTTGTGATATTCCATTTAGGATCTCTCTGTTGTACTTTGAGAACCAGTGATTCTGTTAAGACCACAGCTTGTAGTACTCTATCATACAGGCTCTCATTGAATCACTCACTGTCTTTCAATGACTAGCTTAACACATCTCTTTGTAATCACTTACTCTTTGGTTGGTGACAACCTGTGGAATCTCTGATGGGGCAGCTTAATTTGCCAAACTCAAGCAGGCTAATGATGAGGTGTGGGGAAGGGTTAGAAAGAGAGGTAGAGAGGGGTGTCCCGAATTATTGTGATAGTCTCTTAATTGGTCTTCCTGCCTTAAGTCTCTCCCCTCTCCAGTCTATCCTCCAAACAGTTGCCAAAGTAAAAATCCTCAAGTAGAGTCTTTGAACATGTCAGACCCCAGGGATCTGGCTGGAACTTTACCACTATAGTAGCCTGACATTGGACTGCTCAGTTCTTAATGAGTTTTCTGTTTCATATATAATAAATGAAGACATACATATGATTCATCTAATCTCAGGATAATTCCTTATCATTTGCCTTTATCCAATGACCAGAGCACTCTATTCCCCCGATTGATTAAGGATTTGTTTGAGTTTGGATTATACTTTGGATAGATTAACTGATTCATTTGAACCACCTGGGCCTTCTGTGATTACATCATTTGTGATGGAGGTGGAACCTCTTCTACCTTGGAATAAATTCTCCTTGCCTCTGCTTCTTAATATGCTTAATTTCCTTCAAAATTCAGGTCAAATGGCATTTTCTACATGAGTCCCTTCCTTAACCCCATAGCTGGTGTCTTCTCCAACTGAATTATCTTGTGTTTATCATGTATGTATTTATATATGTGCATATTATTTCCTGGACAGAAGCTCTTTCAGGTCTGGAATTGTTTCATTTTTATTTTTGGGTCTGGGGTAGCTGCTTAAGAAATGCTTGTTGATTGGTTGAAAGGATAACTTGGCCCTAAGGGAGCCAGCTCACTGATAATGGTAAGCTCAGGAGATAAGACAAGGCCTCATAACTCAGGATACAGAGTTATTCCAACTACAAGGCTCTCCTTCTAGTCAACATTTCTCCCATTGTGAGTTGATAATACTAAGAGTGAGCACAACAGAAAAAAAAGGATATAAAAATAGGATGAAGAAGGTGGTTCAATCTTCAGGTGGAAATTCCATCTTCATGAAAGAAACAGAGAGAATAAGGGAGGAACAAGAGAGGTTATAGGCTGTGAACTTGAGCACAGAATTAATAATAGGCTAGAAGGGAAGAGGAAAAAAGGACAACAGGAATAAAGAAATTAGAATTTTAATTAAGCTTTAATTGCATGAAATTGAAAAGTTTTTAAATAAAAAAAGCAGGGAAATAGGATAAGATAGGCAACAGTTGAAGGGGGGGAAACTCTCTACTACAAAGAAAAATACCTCTTAAAGGAAGGGGCCCGATGTTTAAGATATAAAGGAAATTAACGTACAAATATACTAGCCATTACTCCAATGAATGTGTTCAAGAGATATAAACAAGATATAAGCAAATATATATAATATATAAGTATATATTATATATAAATACATATAATATATACTTATATATTATATATAAACAAATGGTTCTCAAAAAAGGAATTGCAAGATATTTACAACCATAAGAAGACTGTTCCCAAATAAAAATGCAAATTAAAACGCCCCTAAGGTTTCACTTTTGTTGAAAATTGATGACAAAAGATGGGAATAATGCTGGAATAGCTGCAAAAAGACAGTCATACTAACATAGGCAAATAAATATATCATTAGTGAATCTGTTAATCTGTCCAAATCATTCTGGAAAGTGATATTGAATTATTTTTAAAAATAACTAAGGTTTGTTGCTGTTGTTCAGTCATTAAGTTGTGTCCAGTCTTCATGACCCCATGGACCATGTATTCTCCACTATCTCTCAAAGTCTGTCCAAGTTCACACTCATTGTTTCCATGACACTGTCTATCCATCTCATCCTCTGCTGTTCCCTTTCCTTTTGCCTTTAATCTTTCCCAACATTCAATCTCTTTTCCAATGAGTCCTGTCTTATTATTATGTGGCCAAAGTATTTAAGCTTCAGTATTTGGCCTTCCATTTAATGGTCTAGCCTAATTTCTTTAAATATTGACTTATTTGGACTCCTTGCAGTCCAAGGGACTCTCAAAAGTCTTTTCCAGCACCACGACTTAAAAGTGCCAATTTGGGGGCGGCCAGGTGGCACAGTGAGTAAGAGCACTGGCTCCAGTGTTGGGATGACCTGGGGATCAAATACCGGGCTCAGATACTTAGTACCACACCCAGAAATAACTGGCTGTGTAACTTTGAGCAAGTTACTTAACCCCAATTGCTTAAAAAAAGTACCAATTCTGCAGGAAACTTAACTTTCCTTATAGTCCAACTCTTATAGACAACATTGCAACTAGAAAAACAAGGGACCACTACCCATGCCTTTTTGACCCCAAAATCCCACTACTAAACACATAGCACAATGAGATCAGTAAAAGAAAGGTCTCATACATACCCAAAAAAATTCACAGTAGCACTTTTTGTGGTAGTAAAGAAATTGATACAAAAGATGTCCCTACAAATTTTGGAATGGCTAAAGAAATTGTTATATGTGAGTGTAATGGAATAAAACTACAGGGTAAGACACTGCAAAAATGAAGAATTCAGAGAAACATGGGGATACTTAAATGTACTGTTTCAGCTTGAAATATGTAAGGCACAATAACTATATACACAATGAGCACAATAATGCAAATGAAAATATTAGCCAAATAAACCAGAACATTATGTAATTATGATGGATTTGTGGAACTGGAGGAGAGTTGAGGGAATGCACTACCTTCTTTTTGTTGTAGAGGTTGGGGCCTTTGAGTATGGAATGTTTCATATGGTATTGATGTGTTTATTGGATTTGTTGAGCTGTTTTTTTTTTCTTTTTGAATCTTTGTTAATAAGGAATGTCAGATGAGGTAGGGATACATATGAAAATGTATGTGATGTATGAGAAAAAGCATACCAACAGAAAGGAAGGAAGGAAAGGAAGAAGGAGGGAAGGAAAGGGGGAGGGAAGGAATGAAAGAAGAAGGGAAAGGAATGAAGGAAGGAAAGGAGTAAGTGAAGGAGAAAAGGAAAGGAGGGAAGGGGAAGGGGGAGCAGAGTCAAGATGGCTGAGTAGAAACAGGACTTCCACAGGGTTCTGGCTTCCACCTCCTCCAATTCATATAAAAGGTGACTTTGAACAAACTTTGGAGCTACAAAACCCACAAAATGACACACAGAAGCTAATCTCCCACTGAGGACAGCCCGGCAGGCTGTCAGGAAGCAGCCAGTGAAGTGCTCTAGGAACTGACCCCAGCCCCATATAAGCTGGAGGTTTTAGCCTCAGGGCAGCCACAGCCAGCCACCAGCTGGAGGGACTTCAGATCACCAGCATCTGTGGTGGTTTCCAGAATTATAAACCCATAGATGCTAAGGACAAAGTGAGAGGTTAGTGCAAAGTGGATTTTGGGATCCAGTAGTTTGGGAGTGTGGTCTGGCCTTTATATCCTGGAGGGAGAAGCCACTGAGGCACCACAGCTGTGCAGACACCACCACCTGGCAGCTTCAGCTCCTGGCCTGCAGATTGTAGGGGGACCAAGCAACCAGTCTGAAGGGT
Source organism: Petaurus breviceps papuanus (assembly GCF_028583685.1). NCBI lineage: Eukaryota > Metazoa > Chordata > Mammalia > Diprotodontia > Petauridae > Petaurus > Petaurus breviceps. The sequence goes on along the minus strand of NW_027187335.1, from coordinate 3,753,440 downwards.
AATCGTTCTTGCTTTAACCTGCTTGGATCTGGATCACTGTCTAGGGTGGAGGTCTTGGGGTATTCGACCAGCTTGCCAGAGCATGTGGAGGCTCAGAGAGGGCACCCAGCTAATACCTTTGGCAGCTGAGAAAACCCCAGTGATTGGGACAAAGCTCCCCTGTCTGGTAGCAGAGTCCTACTGTGGCAAAAAGCTCAAAAGTCAAGTAATTGAGTTGCAACATGAGCAGGCAAAGGAAGCAAAGCAAACAAAGCAATACAACTTTACACCTATTTTGGGGACTAAAAGGATCAAAGCATGGAACAGGAGGAAAACAACAAAGTCAGAACTCCTACACCAAAAGCTTCCAAGAAAAATCTGAGCTGGTTACAGGCCATAGAGGACCTTAAGAAAGATTTTGAAAACCAAATAAGAGAAGTGGAGGAAAAATTGGGAAGATAAATGAGAACAATGAAAGAAAATTATGAAATGAGAATCAACAACCTGACTGAAGAAATTAACACCTTAAAAAATAGACTAACTCAAATGGCAAAAAAGGCTCAAAAAAACAATGAGGAGAAGAATGCCTTAAAAGCCAAATTTGCCAGATGGAAAAAGAATCTCAAAAGCTCACTGAAGAGAATCATTCCTTCAGAATTAGATTGGAGCAAATGGAAGCTAATGACTTTATGAGAAATCAAGATACTATTAAACAGATCCAAAAAAATGAAAAAATAGAAGTCAATGTGAAATATCTCACTGGGAAAACCACTGACCTGGAAAATAGATCCAGGAGAGATAATTTAAAATTATAGGAAATGAGGGAAGGAAGGAAAAAAGAGAGAGGAAAAGGGAGGAGGAAAGAAAGGAAGGAAGGAAAGGAGAAAGGGAAACAAAGGAAGGAGGGAGGGAAGAAAAAAGAAAGAAGGGAAGGAAGGAGGGAGGGAGGGAAGGAAAGAAAGAAAGGAGGGAAGAAAAGATGGAAGGAAGAGAAACAAAGAAAGAAGTTACTGAAAAATACATATGTTTATTTCTGAGATTTCCTTTAAGTTGGAAGGTTCAATCAGAACCCACTACAGACATAAACAGTCTAATAGCTACTGAGATTAGCAGATATTATTGGCAGGAGATTCTGCTGAAGTTCTGTTGCAATGTTTCATTATAGTGGGACAAATGACCACATAGACTTTAGTTTATGTTCCCAAAACTCAAGGTCCCAGCAAGTTCTGAAAAGCTGGAAAAGCTTTGAGGATGAGGCCAGTGACAGATATCAGTGAGTCTCCTCACCAGAATGTTGGCCCATCACTAGCAGGTGATAATGGGTTTTTTGGACCACGGAACTTGTACAGTGCTGTCTATTATATATTCAGAAGATTCCCCTGTGTGAGGGGAGGGAGTGCACTAATATGTAATCATATGAAATCCTTCAAAGTAAATATTAAAGACTAGGTAAGCATAGTATAGTGGATCCCAGTCAGGAAAACCTGGGTTCTAATTTGGCCTCTGCCACATACTGGCTGTGGAAATCAAGGCAAAACATGTGCTCCTAGAGCAGCTCTCTAAGCTGGTCTGTTTTGGTACAGAGTGTTTCTTCACTGGAAATTTCCTATACCACTAAAATTATAAGTCTAGAACAACAGCAACAACAAAAATGGAAACCAAAATGGGAGGGTAGTAGGAAAAAAAATACTCCATTCAATATGTTAGCTACACTACTAGCTCTGGTCAGATATTTGAATAGCATGAGAGTAATTTGACTATATTCCCAACCATGTTGAATATTTCACTTGTACATCCATATGCTGGCTAAGACTGGGTGTCAATGGTGAATCCATCTTTATAATCCAGAATTTATCATATGTAGATAATTTTGGCTATTTCTTCAAATCCTTACTTTCAGAGACATAGAGACAAGATATTTTTCTTTTTTCTTTTTTTTTTTTTTTTGCTTTTTGGAGGGCAATTGGGGTTAAGTAACTTGCCAAGGTCACAAGGCTAGGGTGTGTGTGTGTGTGTGTGTGTGCCAGCTCAGGTCCTCCTGACTCTGGGGCTGGCACTCTACTCACTGAGCCACCTAGCCACCCTGACATTTTGCTTTATATTCAGATGCAAATTCACTTGAAGCAAAGTGTTACTACAATGTGGATGAACACCTCCAATAAATTTATTTGAAGATATCACTGCCTGCTTGCCAATTAGATGCTGCCTGAGATACCTGCATGCCAAAGGTGGCAGCCATTCAAACCCACCTCAGCTGTGCATTACAATTCACTGTGAAATGAATCACAATATTATTAATCATCCCAGAAGGGTTCCTGGCCTGGGGGAAGGGAAGCTGTTTGAGCTCTTTTAGGATCTGGAACATTCAATTTTCTAGCTCTCAAGTTTCAAACACAGTCGGAGCCCTGGGGGGATGGGAGTTATTTATTTTTGGCAGAAAAGATTTCCTCCTTCTAAGAAGAAAGAGAAAGAAATGAGATTGTAAAATGCATGTGAAAAGCCTTCTTGGATATCAAATAACTAACACCAAAGTCATACTTTCCTTTAAAGCCCCAACAGAAATTTCCTGACTTTCTGTCCCCTTACTCCAACCCAGGTATATCTATCTGCCCCTACCTGTGATTTCAGACACACTTGCATGCTGAGACTAGTTCTGGAAGGAATCTCTGCCCCCAAATATAGCTGGATCAGCATCAAGTTCCATTCTTGCTTGGTCATTTTGACTATATCTGACCTTCTGTAGTACAGGCAGATGGTCTGATCTACCCACTCTGTTTTACCTTCAGCTTCTGCCTTATTCTTTGATTCTTTTGTTAATTGTCTGCTAACATGGTTTCTCAATTGTCACAGTTTGACCTTCCTGTATTTTGGACTTCTTTCCTTCTTAACACCCTGATATCTTTTTATACTTTGCAAACTATACTTTTTATACTTGCAAACTATACAAACTCAGTTTCTTCATCTGTACAATTCAGTTAATAGCAACTACTCCGACTACCTTGGATGGTGTATCAGCAATGCCATATTCACAATGCCTATAGAGATTACAAATATGCTGATATAATTATCCATTACAAAATACGTCATGTTTGCCATATGAGGAAATAAACTAGAAAATTTATTAAGATACCAAAAGACTGAGTCCCAAAACCAGAAAGTGAAAGCCATCAGAGTAGTTATGATATTGGCACAGGTAGATAAAGTAGAAAGCACCCACATTTTCAAGCCTTTAAAACAGAACAGGCTACCTCAGGCAAAGGTCCTCCTCTCCCCACACACAGCAACCACCCAGCGTCCTGGAAGCGCGCTCCCAGCAGCTCCGG
>NW_027187335.1:3738566-3750128 GCF_028583685.1 Petaurus breviceps papuanus | reverse complement strand
CACAGCAACCACCCAGCGTCCTGGAAGCGCGCTCCCAGCAGCTCCGGTCCCTGGCAGTCCTCAGCAGGAGTCCTTAGCAGAAAGTCCTTAGCAGTCCTAACTCAAAAAGGGCTTCGCGCTGCCACTGCCTCTGCTGCTGCCGCCGTCACCACCACCGCCAGCCAACGCAGGAACGCTAGCTTGGCTTCCGCTTCCTCTTGCTCCGCCCCTTCCTGCTACATCAGCAAGTCCAATGGGGCATGGAAGATCTTTAAATCCCATAACCCTTACAGATGATTGAAAGGCAAATGAGATAATGTATTTTAAAGCTCTTTTAAAATTTTACAATGCTATGTGCAAAGGTAGAGTGTTGCTACTATTCCTTGGGTAAAGTATTCCCCTCCTCTCCTTTCATTTTTTTTTTGTCTTAGCCATTTTGATTGATATCAAGATTAACTAAAATGGTTGCAGTTGAAATCAGTTAGTCAAATCCTTAACTGTTGAATTCTTAAATGAACATTTGACATTAGCCAGTGACTATAGCTTAAAAAAAAACAACATTAGCTAGAGTTTAGACTTTATCTAACATGTATATGATAATTTATTTGTATGTGTGGAGGAGCTTCATGGCATACCCAATAAAGTGCTCCTGAACTTGAGGTCAGGAAGACCTGGGATAATATCCTGCCTCTGATATTTAGGAGCTTTTTGACCAGGGCAACTTAATTAGCTTCCCTAAGCCTTTGGCTCTAAGCTACTAGATGGGAGGTGATCTGCATGATGAAATGATTCTTCACATTGGTGAAATCATAGATCCTTGATGTATTGCTCACATATGTACATGCCTTCACATGTAGATTCTAGTCTCATATTAGCTGCATGACTTTTCGTAATTCTGGTTCACTTAAATCCAATTCACTTGTGAGTCAAGAAATCACCCATGATGTCACTGGTCCTTTTCAAAAAACAAAGGATGAACAATATGACCTTGGACAAGTCACTTGGCTTCATTCATCCTCTATTTCATTATTTATAGAATGGGGCATTAGTACAGTGCCCTACCAGCAACCCCTTCCTCCTTTAGCTTCCATGCTTTACCTGAAATGCTGGTTCTCCACCCACCAAGCTTATGGAAACATGGGGATGGGCCCTGAGGCAGGGCAGGGCAGGGACTTCACTTGTATTTGTATCCCTAGTACTTTGCCCTAATAAGCATTCAATAAATGCTTGTGCGCTCTCTCTCTCTCTCTCTCTCTCTCTCTCTCTCTCTTTCTCTCTCTCTCTCCCCCCTCCCAGCTATCAGTCATACTACCTACTTATATATCTTTCTACTTATCTGTCTATATGTTTTCTCTCTAGGGCATTCATCAATATTGGGACAACCTGTCTTGCAGGAATGTTGTAAGGATCAAATAAAAATATATGTGAAAGCAATTTGTGCCAGTAAAGAGCTCCATAAGCTTTGGGTAACTCCAATATCCTTTTTGTTAATGGTTCGTTTTGTAAGCTCCCATTTATTCACAGCCATATGCTTGGTTGTGCACAGTAGTTTATATTGTCGTGACTCTCCAAGGTATTATAGTTTAAGACAAATGTTTACCTTCTGAGTTGAACAACATAACCTTGGCTCTCTTTCTTGGGAGTCAGGAAACCAGGGAGTAATAGTCTACAGGTGCCTGAAAAAGCATGTGACTCCCTGGGATTGGTAGTTCTATGAAGGTGGTGCTTTCTCATCTAGGAACAACCATGAGATATTCAGTGGGGCAACTAGATGGTGAAGTGAATGGAGCTCCCATTCTGGAGTCAGGAGAACCTGATTTCAAATCTGGTCTCAGATACATACTGGATGAGTGACCCTGGGCAAGCCACTTAACCCTGTTTGCCTCAGTTCCTCATCAGGAAAACGAGCAGGAGAAAGAAATGAAAAACCACTCCAAAATCTTTGCCAAGAAAATGCCAAAAGGGCACATGGAGAGTCAGATGTGACCGACATGACTCAACCACAACAAAAGACATTCACTGTGAAGTGAGGAATATGTTGTATCTCCTCTGTAAAAAAAGAGAGAACACAGCATCCTGGGCAAATCCTCTAGGACTCAGGTAGGAAGACATTCTTCCCTCCTTCAGTTCCAGGAGGAATCTTCCTAACTCCCCCCAGTTCTGCCCGGAGTCTGTCATTCCCTGGAAACATATGGCATGTAAGCTGCAGTACAGGGCCCCCTTGTGGTTTGGGAAAAAAAGACATGTGTTCACTTCTCCATTTTGAAAGGCAGGACTATCTGGGCAGTTCTCTAGGTTTGGTTCCTGACTAGAACCTGTATTACACAAAGAGGTGGGTTGAAGTGGGTTGCTATAATTTCAGGATGAACTGAAACTGCCTCACTTCCCTCTAACAAACTAGCTTAAAAGGATGGTGATTTTGTATAATCCATCTTACTTCCTCATTTTTCCTATAAAAATGATAAAAAAATGTGAATCCTCTCACTTCATGCCTTACCTAGAAAGGGCTGGTGATTGCTAAGTTTGCAATGCTGTTTCATCTATCCAGGTCCTTCAAAGAATGGGGGGGGATGGGTACATAGTCACAGAGCTACCTCATATTCCCAGCAGCTAACCAAAGTAACTTAAGCCCTTGGAGGCAGTGGGGGCCCTCCAATGCTCTCTCCCCTCTGCCTGAACATGGTATCTTACAGAGAACGCCAAATCTTTAAGACTGTCTCATTGGCAGCGGGTGTGTCCATAGTTATTATTTCAGTGACAGGGAAAGGTTTGTACATAGCCATGTGCATTCTCTGGCTCAGTTTCCCCTGTGAACAACAATATAGCTCCATAAAATAGCAAGCCACAATTCAGGGTGCAGGCTTTGACTGGGGCACAGGACAGGATCAATGACCTGGACAAAGATGGAACAAGTAGCTTTGGTCTCATTAGCCATTATTGCTAAAGTTCATCAGAACTAACAAAGGTAAGTGAAGCATCTTATACAAAACAAAATGGAAATTTTCTTAAATCAAAGCCCTAAACCTCCTAAGGTATAATTACAGAGAAACACTTTCACCTGGAGTAAAAGTGATTCTGCTTTCTCTTCTCAGTTCCCACTGAAGTGAAGGTTTCAGAATAGAATTTATTGCTGAAAGGAGCATTTCTTCAGAGGAGTTTAGAATGTTCCCTACTACCCTTTGATAGCAGTAAACCATTTATTTCAAGAGAGTCAATGGATTTTGGATGATTAAGAACTTTCAATAAAATGTCCACAATGGAAAAAAAAAATCCTTTAGGAAGCTTCTAGCAGCATTGAGTATTTATTATTTTAAATGAAAATTACATTTTAAAACTTTTATATAAAAATCATTGAAAGTGCTAGATTGGATCATTTCAATATTAATTTAAACCAACAACATTGCATCCCAGATCTGCTTGTCCTTTGTTTACTTTTGACACAAATCATTACAAACATGTTTATATCTAGCCAACAGTAAAAGTTAACAAGTTAAGAGTTTACTCTTCAAGAAAAAAGTACCACGAATGAGGTCACTGGAATAGAATAATAAAAATAGATGCCAGAGAATTAGCTTATGGGGTGGGGATGAGGAATCAAAGAATTTCAGGGAAATAAAATCAAAAGTGATCTACACCTTTGAAGTCTTCTCTGTGTTTAAATGCTAGAATGTTGCATTAGTGATTTTTTTTGTAGGCAACTCTCAGATACAGTAAATCTGTCCCATTGTCTTGTTTTGTTTGATGTCTTCCAATATTAACCAGGATAATTAAGTGGAACAGTGGACAGAGTGCCAGGCCTGGAGTCAAGAAGATCTGAAGGTCAAATGTGAACTCAGACACTTACTGGTTATATAACCCTGGACAAGTCACTTAATCCTGTTTGCCTCAGTTTCCTCATCTATAAAATGAGCTAGAGAAGGAAATGGCAAAACACTTCAGTATATTTGCCAAGAAAATCCAAATGGTGTCACCAAGAGTCGGACACAACTGAGACGACTAAACAGCAATGAAAATATTAGCCAAGCATTGACTAATAGTTTTCATCTCACCCATAACTCCCTACTCTTGAAGTGTGATGTGGAGAAAAAGCTGACTTATCAGTCTCAGAAACAGTCTTTGCCATCAAGTATGTCATCAAAGAGGACACATGTCACGAGAGCTCTTCCACTCTCATTCTTCTCCCTGACTGCCAGCAAACCCTTCCTAAGTTTGCCAATTGCATTTTCTAAATTGGCATTTAGAAAATTCCAGTTGCATGAAATATAGATGAGTATATATATATACTGATCATAAGTGTCTGAGAAAGTCTGGCCAGGTTTTCAGGCCTCAGATTTCTGTTTGATCATGTTTTTCAAGCAAACAGGCTTCTCTGATTTACCACCAGAACTGTCTGACTCTCTCGTCTTTTCGATTTCTTGCTCCTTTGCCTTACCTTCCAGCACAAGGCACTGGAAGCTAACAAAAGAAGTCCAGAGGACAGTAGGATAAGTCCCAAAATAGAGATGATGGATCCATGAGAATTGAAACTGTAGGCTATGGCTGTAACCACCACTCCGGCGATCAGAACGACCACCGCAAAGGGGATGACACAGCGGTAACAGGAGAGTTCGGCTCCCCCGGTGGCGGCTGTCAGCTGAACCTCACTGACCAGAGGAATCGCAGTGACCACACACTCGTTGTTGCTACTCTTTTCCATTCTTATGGGCTCTGGACCCTTTGGTGCTCCCAAAATCTCTTTAAAGTGCTCTTCGGGCATATTGTATTGCAGGGATTTCTTGGTGAATTTTTAGACTAATTCTGAAAGTGTTCATTAAGGCATATGCTGTATGGAAAAAACAGAGACATTCAGTTGAAGAATTTCCATTCTAGGCAATACCAAGAAAATGCAATTTGTAGTTATGATAATAATGACTAAGTTTCTATAGTACTTGTACTGTGCTAAGTATGGGCTTTGCAATTATTGTCTCATTTAATCCTCACAACAACCTCAGAGGTAGGTTACCCTCATTTTACAGATCAGGAAACTGAGGCAAACAGATTTAATAACTTGCTCCAGGTCACTTACTATTAAAGTTTTTCTCCCCTTTTCTTTGCCAACAGATTCCAAGTTTTAACCCTTCCCAACCTTTGCTCTCTGACATGGTGTCAGAAAGGTTTGAATACCCTTGAGTTAGTGCTGTTATAATAAGTGTCTGGGGCTGGATTTGAACTCAGGTCTTCCTAACTCCAGGCTGTTAGCTAGTCACCATGCCCCTTTAGAAGCAAAGGACTGGAGAAAGCCTATCTCTTCACCCTAATGCCTACTTGTGCCACACAACAGTCATTTCTGGATATAGCACCTCTCTAACCTCCCTTCTCCCATCTTTACCTTGAATTGAAGATTTTCAAGTAATGAAGAAAAATAGCTAAGTAAAAATAACTGTGACAGCATCCAAAGGTATATACAATGAAGATGGATCTGTTTCATTATGTTTTCTGGGATCAAAAGCTTCTCCTGATCTTTCCATTAACACTATTGCATTCATTTATATATTTTATTCTCCTCATTCTCTTTATTCACCTCTGCCTGATAGATTTATCCAAACTGCTTAAAGACATTCAAAAATTAACTTCATGTTTTTCACCATCAGCTGATAGATGAAGCCAACAGAATTGAAGAAAAGAGGGGTTATAAAAACCAGGAAGCATTTTACAGTGTTTAATAGACCCAGGAGGTCTACAAACATTTTACTAGCTCTTCCATTATGCTCTATTGCTACTTTTCCCCTTGAAACAGAACAGAAAGGACTGAATCTAGAATTAAAATGTCATCAGTGCAAGGGGAGGGAGCATTTTAAACAGAGACCCCTGACAGTAACACTAAGCCAATGTTGTAGCTATGTAAAATGCATTCTTTCCAAAAGATGATCCAATGACAAAAGTGATTGTCAATGGGGGCAGAGCCAATAAAACAGTAGAAACTAGGACTGTGACTCCTCTATTATATGTCATCTAGTTAGCAGAGGAAAAGCCCGTATGTTTCTGGAATTGCTGGTTCTCTCTTCCATATAAAGATACCTTCCAGGCACCTCTTGTGGTGGGAAGTGTTACAAGGTTTTAGTTATAATAAGTATATATTTTACAATCCAAACTGACCTGGAGGCTTTTAATCCTTAAACAAAGAAATTAAAAGTATCATATGCTAGAGGGGGTTGGGAGAGGAGGGAGAAAGAGTGGTATTGTAGAGTGCCCCATTTTCACTTTTTCTTAAAATTTTAAATAAAACTGATTTTCAGTTGATTCTTATTCTCCCTAATTTTTAGTGCTTGCTCCCTTCCCTCCTTAAATTAACATGGATATGCTTATTTGTTTCATCTTACATGTTTCATCACCCTGGCAGAATGCAAACTTAAGAGTTATCGCCTACATAGACCTTTATTAATATACTCCTGTTTCTTACCTCCCCCCATTATTTTTTATACATTTAGTACAAATTTATGTGTATACATGTTATTTCCCTCAATAGACTATAAGCTCCTTGAGGGCAAGGGCTATTTCATTTTTATCTTTGCAACCCCACTACCTATCACGGACACAGAATAGGAACTTAATTCCTACTGAAGTGAAATGAGGGCAGCGACTGTTCTTTCACAACAACCACCTCCCCCATTTTGTCTTTATGCTCTCAGTATTTAGCACAGTGTTGTGCACATAACAGGTGCTTAATAAATGCTCATTGGGTCATGTTTATTGAAAGATACAGCACTGAGTTGCCAAATCATAATTTCTATCAAAGTAAGAGAGCATCCTTTAGGCTACCTGTAACACACACACATGCACATGCACACTTGTACACATGCACATATATCCACAGAGCTAATTTTCAGTAAGATTTGATAGATGCATTCCAATTTTCCTTACTTAACCTTATTGAAATGTTTCTTTTTTGAAAATCAGGTCAAACCTGAAAATTCACTGAAAGTCTCCTAACTTAGACACAAAAAAGCAGTTTGATGAAATTCTTGCCTGTTACTCAGGCTTGTTAGTCACTTCCTCCCATTTTTGAGAAACAGACAGCTAGAAGGACTAAAGATGTGCATTTCAGCTCCTTCCAGAACCTTTCTAATAGACTTAGGGCTATCTGACAGAAACACTTCATGTTGAATGATACCCTGGATATTTTCAATATCCACCAAGAGTAATGACAAAACAAAGCAGTTTTCACAGTCTCTGCCTGGGTCCTAGCAATCAGACGTCCTCTGGGAAGGAAGTCTCTCCAACATTTTGCTACAACTATCTAATGAAGTGTGTTATCTATTTCAGATACAACAAAGAACATTTCCCAAACCCTGCAGTTACCCAGTAGAGACTACCAATCACAGTTGAGGCTACCTGGGAATAGGAAGTAGGATGTCTGTGGGGGAGTTGGGGGGGGGGAGGAAGGTAAATACTACTAAAAAAATTGTGGGATGGAGCAAAAACTACAGGGAAAATCGATGCTCGAGTTAAGTATACCTACCTCAGAAAAAGGAAATCCATTGACAGCAAACTCAGCTTGATCTCTTAGGGAAGAAAGAGTAAGTCTTATCTCTCTGAATCTCTTCTGTCAACTTGAGAAAAAGAAGGCAGCAGCAGCTCTCCTAAACCCACTGGTAATGTGTCTTGGCCAGGGGGGCTCTTTGAAAAGATAAATGAGAAAAGAAACTCTAGGGAAGAAAGCAAAACAAACAAAACAAACGAAAAAATACAAAACAACAAACTCAGCTTCAGGACTCTGGAGCTCTTTCCTCTTGCCCTCTGCCTCTAACACCCTGTGCCTCCAACATCAAAAAGAGCAAAAGCTCTTCTCTCCCTTCCTCCCTCTCTTTTTATCCCCTCCCTCTCCCCTCCTCCTCTTCCCTCCCCGTCATTTTTTTTTCCTTTTCCTTGCCAGCAGATTCCAAGTTTTAGCCCTTCCCAGCTCTGACATGGTAAGTGTCAGAATCATTTGCTTAGGTCCCTAGAGAAAGGACACAGCTTTTACTTTGATTTCTCTCATCGAGTTGACTACATGCGGATCCTGACTTTCATTACTCATGTTTTCCCCCTTAGACTTCCAGCTTAGGCCCCCCCTGCCGCCTCCTCCTTTGCCCCAAGAGGTTTTAGGAGAACTGAAAGGTTTAAATACCCTGGAGTCAGTGTTGCTATAGACCTGGCTGAGGGCGGCTCTGGGGGAAGCTCCCAGAGGCCAGCCAAAGGATGGAAATTATTATCGACAGCAGGAACAGCTGGGAAGCCACCAGGCAGCTGGGTTAACCTTACGAACCAGAAAAAAAAAGATTTATGTTCCTAAGCTTTTCCAGCCTTCCTCTTCTGAATGGGTGTGAATAGGCCAGCACTTTTTGTAGAAAGCTGAATCCAGAGCAAGTTAATCTTGGCGATGGGGGAGGGGGAGGAAGATGGGAGTAATGGATTTCCAATGGCACAAAATGTTGACTTTAAGTTGTTGCCAATTAAACATGGTTATTCACAGCCTGCATCAATGATTAGTTAAATGATGGGCACGCTGACATAGCAGATAAGAAATTTCATGGCTCTCTCTTTCATCTTTTCCAAACTTTTCTGTATGTATAAGCCTCCACATGCAAGATAGGGCTGTCATTTAGGATTCTCATCTGTAAGAATCTCGAAATATTATAAGTGTTATAAGTGTCATTGTTACAATGAGTTTTTTTTAAATAGCAAATATACCAGGGAATTTGTTGTGCAAATTTTTCCTAATCTGTTCCCAGTTTTAAAATCCCATGGTAGTTCTTGTTTTGGTGAAATCCATGCATTTTCTAGTAACTCAGAAGGTTGACCATCTCATTTCAATAGATCTACATGTTGTAATGAAATTGCAAAACAAATTTTTCCCTTGTTCACTTGCATTAGTAAACATGGCATGGAGGTGGGGGGGGAAGGGCAGGGTAAAGGTGGCAATTCAAGTCACTTAGACATCTAAGCCACTTTCTGGAAAAGGACATTATTGCTCCCTGTTTAGCAATTACATTTTCTCATTTGCCAAAAAAGAACCATAAATAACTGTGTGTGTGTGGGAGGGTAGAAGTAGAGGAGAATGGAAGGATTATTCCTTTATTTTTACAATGAGGTTGAAAAATCATCACACACGTGCCTGTGAATTCTATAAATGTACAATAAATGTGAAAAAGTTCAGCACCCTGATGAAGTGTAACTGCCTGACGAAGAGGTCAGCTACATGCCTGGGGTGAGTGGGAATAACTAGTGTCTCAACTGCACTGCTCTCACCTCTTTTCTGCCTTTTACAGAGTAAGTGGGGAACTCGAGGGGAGTTATCCCCAGTTGATCAATGACCAATGTAGGCTCTTGGTATTTGGCATTTTCCTAACCCTTCTAGAGATCTTAGGATCATAGACATAGAGCTGGAAGGGGTCTTTGAGGGGCTCTAGCCCAACCCCTTGATTTTCCTGATGGACCTGAGATACTTGCCCAGTATAATACAGCAAGTAAATATCTGTGGTGAGATTTGAGCCCAAGTCTTCCTACCTCTAAGTCCAACATTCCATTCATTCCTGCCTACTGGCTCATATCTGTGATACAGACACGTACACACACATATACATACACGTGCGCATATATGTACACACATACACACAAGTTCATAAATGTATACGTGTATGCACACACATGCATGCATACATATATACATACACACAGAACACACATATGTATATATAGATATAGATATACGTGTGTATGTGTGTGTGTATGGTGATAGTAAGAGTAGGGAAAACCATCCATAGAGATAGACCTGAGTGTCCTGTCAATAGGTGTTCCCTCTTTACTTTATCAGCTTGCCTGACACCTTTGCACACAATAGTCCTCCCATCCCTTACCCCACACCAAACCTCCTGCTTCCATAAGGCTGGACACCAGGCTGCTATTCTCTGGCTTCCTAAGCTACAATGTATGAGATGAGAGAGGTAGAAAAGTAATCAACCTGCTAAGATGGGCAGAGTGCATGAGTGTCAGGGTGGTGGTGGTGAGTATGTGGGTGGTCAGTGGTGGAGAAGACTAAGGAAGGGAGGGATATCCGTGATCTTTCTCTTACAAAGGCTCACTTCAGTCTTTTGATTTCTCTTTCACTGTCTGGCAATCTTTTCCCTCATTAACAATCTTAAACCCTTCCCCCCATGTGTGCTGAGAGCTCCAGCTCAGTAAGAAATTTGAGGGTGGGGGAGCTTCTATAAAAGTCCTTCTTGGAGACAAAATGTAGAATGCTCCAACTTTCATGTTTGGAAGAGAGCAGGCAGAGACAGACAGAAAAAAAAAAAAAAAACCAAAACCCTGAGACACACTCTCTCAGAGATCCCCTTAAGGAAAGCTACCTCTCAGCAAACAAAACATACTCTCTTTTTAGTCTTTACAGATTCCAAAGTCCAAAATTAAGAATTCCTGCTTAACAATGTTAGCTGTCTCTTAATGTTTCCCACTCCCAGCATGCCCAGGATGGCAAGGCAAAAAAATAAAACGAATGAAATACAGATCTCACAAAGGATATGCATAAGTAAAGATACTTCACCTCCCAAATGTGATCGTGCTTTAAAAATAAAATCATCAGTATGCTGCACCCTGAGACGGACATCTCTTATAAAAAAAAAGAGTTCTCTGAACAAACTTTTCAAAGCACATGGCTCAAAAGAGAATTCTTTGGTTTTAGAAACTTTTCTCACTGTCCCTAGCTCTCTGCAGCCAGACTCCATCAATGATGAGGTTAAATTGGTGGGTGCCTTAGTCATTTGCGACACACATAAGCACATAAACACACATGCCTATGTGCACACACACACACACACACACACACACACACACACTCCTTTTCTGTCTCAGAGCTTCAGAGCAGAGAACAGAATAGAAAGAAAATCCTTACCTTGCTCCAGGCGGAGTGGAACTGAGACAGACTCTTGGACAGCACAAACAGGAGCAGGGGATGCAGATCCCTGTGCTAGGGATTGTAAACAAAGTACTCAGCAAGCTTTAAAAACAATTAAGGGACCAGAGAAAATGTGGTGAAAGGAAATCCCCGACCATTGCCTCACAGCTGAATTTCACCGGTCTCTTGGTCGATGTAGACCAATTCTTCTGCATTTGGAAAAGTTGCTTCCTTTCGTGCTATGCTGTCCTTTGAGTAATCCTTATCCTCCCTCTGGTTTTCATTTTCAAAGTTTTTCCTTCAGAATCTGAAACTCGGATTCTGTGAGTGACAGCCTAGAATTAAGGACTTGGTGCCTTCAAACCAAACGTCCATCTTTTTTTTCTCAATAAACATTTCTTGGTCAATAAATATTTATAAAGCACCTACTATGTGCCAGGCACTGTGCTAAAGCATTGGCGATACAAAAAAATAAATAAATAAAAGACAGTCCCATTCTAGGAGGTGATGGGGTTGAAGTGAGAAATAAATATGTTACTGTAATTATAACATGACAAGCATAAATAATGATAGGAGTAAAAACCCCCCAAAGTTAAGAATTTCAATAACAGCTTATACCTCAGTAGGGAGGCAGTGTGGTGTGATGAAAACTGACTCTGAATTCAGAGGAA
>NW_027187335.1:3734185-3738556 GCF_028583685.1 Petaurus breviceps papuanus | reverse complement strand
CCTCCCTTCGATCTTAGTTGCTTTATGAGAGGAAACTGGGTGGTACAGTGGATAGATAATGAGGTTTTGGACTCAGGAAGACTTAAGTTTATATCTTGCCTCAGACATTTTCTAGCTGTGTGACTGTGGACAAGTCACTATGTGTCTCAGTTTCCTCATTTGGAGATAATAATAATACCCTCATTCCCTTCCCCAGGTTGCTATGAGCATCAAATGAGTTAATATTCGTAAAGTGCTTTGTAAACCCTTGGAACTGGGAATGTTTCACTTGTGTCTTAGCACCACTAGAGTCTGGTAAAGGCTTATTGATTGAAATACATTACCTTATTTGATCCTCACGTCAACTCTTTGAGAGAGTAAGGATGCATAGCATTAGCATTAGTTAAGTGGAAAGGGTGAAGATTCAGAATGAGAGACTTGGGTTTGTATACCATTTCAGTTATTCCCATCTGTGTGACTAGGGCAGATAATATTTATATATGACTTTAAAGTTTGAAAAGAGCTTTGCATGTCATCTCATGTTATCCTCCTAACAGCTCTGGGAGGTAGGTGCTATTATTATCCCCTTTTTATAAGGTCATGCAACTAATTAGTATCTGAGACAAGATTTAAACTCAGGTCTCCCTGACTCCAGGTCCAATGTTCTATGCACTGAGCTAAATGCACTTTGGCCACCTAAAAGGATCAGGCTAGATTATTGTTAAGGTCCCTTCCTATTCTAAATCTATAATCTCCAATTTACACATGGAAAAACTGGGGGTCAGGGTGATAAATGAAGTCATTTATTCAGAACTGTGTTGCTAGTAGATAGTAGTAGAGTCAGAGCCAAGACTCCAAGTTCAGTGTTCTTTCCTGATTCCATTGTTGAAATGACTTGCCTAAGATGCTATAATTAATAAATAGCAAAACTAGTTCTAGAATTATTTCTCCTGACTCCCAGTCCAACACCCTTTTGACTATGCCAGAATGTATTTGCTTTGTGAGACTTGTATTTAACACATTGTACACAAGTGGCATCTATGAACTATGTGTAACATGTAGTGATGCTTAGGACATTACAGTAGCATAAATATCCCAAACTGACTTTTGTGCTGCCTTCCTTAAGTCTACAAAAAAACAGAGTGTCACTGAATACATTATCTAGCCAAGGAATGCAGTATAGTTTGCCCCTCAAGCCACTAACCAAGAGGTCTCACTAGAATTTCACTGTGATATAGGTAAGATAGCTTTCCCCCAAAGCTCCCCCTCACCATATTATTCAAAGGAAGAACATTTCCCTCACTTTAAATATGGATGGTCCCAAGTTATTAACTACATCGAAACTCCATTTCTTCCCCAACTATATAGTCCCATTTGCGAATATGTTGTTTTTTGTCCAATAGGAACTAAACTTACTGAGAACAAGGACCATTCAGTTTTTATTTTTGTTTTCTTAAGGTCTGGAGTTATTCTTTGCACATAGAAGGACCTTGATAAATGCTTATTGAAAGCAAGCAAGCAAAAGGGAGGGAGAAGTAAAGGAAGGAAGGAAAGAAAGAAGAAAGGAAGGAAGGAAGAAGAGAGGGGCAGAGAGAGAGGGTAGAGGGAAGGAGGGAGGGGAGAAAGGAAAAAGGGAGAGAGGGAGGGAGAAAAAAGGAAAGGAGAAAGGGAGAGAGGGAGAAAGGAGGAGTGAGAAGGAGGGAAGAAGGAAAGGAGGGAGGATTAAAGGAAGGAAAGAATACATAAATACATAGTCTTGGAACATCACTATCTTAGAAAAATAAAAATTTCAAATAGCTAAAAGGATACAAGAAAGATAAAGTTGGGACATACACATGCTATAGAATGTTACCAATAAAGATATATGTACAAGAACTTCAAGGGGGTAAATATGACTAAAGAAGATGGCAGACCACACATGTAGAAATTCAAAGGACAAGACATAGGCAGGTCTTATTGGAACATTGATATCCTGAGATACTAGAAGAGAATGAGAAATGCCTTCTGGTATGCTGGGTCTATCCACTAAGGAAGAGTATAGGAGAACATGGCCAAGAATCACACAAAGTGAAAAGGTAGAGAGGAGTTGCTATCTGCTTCTGTGTGATCTTAGAATCCACAATGATGGAATCACATACTTTTCACAATATTGAAGAAAAAGATGGATGAGGAACTTAGGGATTGGGAAAACTTTGACTTACTCTCCCCAAAGGCATTGTGAAGGCAGAAGAGTTATATTATGCAGAGTAGGTGCTTACTATATGATTGTTGATTTGAGTTCAATTGAATTGTCACCTCCCTCTTCCCCTACCCTCCGGAACTTCATTAACTTGGAAATCTCTTTAAACCAAGAAACATTATATGGTGTCCTATATTTTTCATTTTTATTATTTTTTTCAATTACCAAGCATTTCTTTTCTGTCTGTATCACTTCTCCCCTCCCTCAGGAAAGGACAAGAAAAAAAGAAAGACTTTTAATGTATTCACAATCCTGCACAACAAATTCACGCACTGGCTATATCTGAAAAGATGTGTTTTGTTCTGCGTATTTGGTCCATCATTTTTCTGTCAGGAGGTAGGTATAAGCCACGTCCTATTGGAGCCAACATAATTTAAATAGAAGGATACGGGGGAAGAGGGTGTCATTCTTTCAGCACACCATAAAAAAAAAAAAATACGTGGCAAAGAATTGGAAATGAGGCGATACCCATTAATTGGGAAATGATTGAACAAGTGGTATAGGATTGTGATGGAATACTATTGTGATATAAGAAATAATGAATAGGATTGTTTCAGAAAAACTTGGGAAGACTTATGTGAACTGATGCAAAATGAAGTGAACAAGGAGAACATTGCATACAGTAGTAGTAATATTGTAAGGATGATCAACTGTAAAAGAATTGGCTACTCTGATCAAGGCAATGATTCAAGACAATTCCTAAAGGCCCACGATGAAAAATACTATCCACCTCCCAAAAGACAACTGATGAACTCTGAATGAAGCAAACTTTTTTTGCTCTCTTTCTTTTTTTTTTGTATGTGTGTTTTCTTTTGCAATATGGCTGATATGGAAATATATTTTGCATAGTTTCACATGTATAATCAATATCATATTGATTCTCAAGGGATGGGGGTAGGGCAGGCACTGAATTTGGCACTGAAAATTTTTTATATTAATGTTAATTTTTTTTTGCATGTAATTGGAAAATACTTAATGAAATAAAGGAAAATCTATTGAAAAACTCACGTGATGCTGACTTCTGTTTGCCTTTATAAGAGGCAGTGGGTTCTAGTTCTAGGTTGGGAGACTGGAATGTTTTGATTTTGTGGTTATATTCACCACAGTTTGGGGGTTACAACATTCTCCCTTATGAATGCACACATTTTTCATTTTGCCCAAAGCATCTCCATATGCATTGGATTACTTGTCCATATTTACTTTCAGTACACTTTCATGTAATGTGGTTGACTTGGCAATATTTCTGCAGTTCTGAAGGATCTCTCAGGGCATCCAACCATGGCACAGTTTCTAGTCCAGTCTTCATCCAGTTCAAGTGGGTTCCATTGGATCCTGGAGGCTTGCCAGCTTTCCCTTTCCAGATTTCTTTTAAGAGTGTGTCTGAATTTGTACTCTGAAGGTAGATGTATTTCAGAAGGTGATTTAGAATATAATTGGGCCCTTGCAAATTCATTCTAACCCACCAGTCAATTTGTTATTATTTTTAAAGGATACTTTCCTCTCATGTTTATATTTCTAAGGGCAGTGATCTCAGCACCCAAGAACAGTAGGCACAGACTGAGAATTAATAGCACTAGCCTGCATTTTTGGGAAGGTTTAAATGCATTTTTCTTATAATAACCTTTTGAGGTAGGTAGTGCATTTTCCTCCTTTCTTTAGGCTCAAATCTATGATTTCATTGCTGAGGGGAGAAATACCTGGGTGGGAAATCCCTACACTCAAGTAGATCAACTTCTTGCTTATGATTTCTAGCCTTAGAAAGCTGCCTAGAACACTTAGAGATTAAATGACTTATCGATGGTGAAATAGCCAATATGCTTCATAGGCAGAACTTGAACGCAAGCCTCCTTTTATTTTTGGGGGTGGGGGAATGGGGAAGGACAATCGGCAGTAAGTGACATGCCCAGGGTCACACAGCTTGTAAGTGTCTGAGGTCAGATTTGAACTCAGGTCTTCCTGACTCCAGGACTGGTGCCTTATCCACTTTTCTCTATCTACTTTTACCACCTAGCTGCTTTGCTGATTTATTTGCTTGTGTGCTTACTTGTTTGTTCATTTGTTCATTCATTCATCTATCTATTCATGCATTCATCTATTTATCTACTCATCTATCTATCTATCTATCTATCTATCTATCTATCTATCTATCTATC
>NW_027187335.1:3707657-3734175 GCF_028583685.1 Petaurus breviceps papuanus | reverse complement strand
CTATCTATCTATCTATCTATCTATCTATCTATCTATCTATCTATCTAATTTGTTTTCCCAAGCCTCCTTGACTCCTAGGTTGACGCTCTTTCTATAATGCCAGGTATGATGATCCTCTTTTTATGGGCACAGAAACTGAGATTCATAGAGATTCAATGCTTTGCCCATGGTTACCTGGCCAATAAATGGCAGATCTGGAACTTTGAGTCTACTATTCTGAGTTTTTAATGATGAAGCAGGTCTTCAAATCACCTTTGTGATTCATGGTGTGAAAATAACATAAGATGTAATTCAGACAAATTCAGTTGAATGAAAGAGTGATTTAGTTACTACAGTAGCTCACAGATAGTTATTAATAATAATAAAGTACCTAATATGTATCAGACTTTGTGCTAAGTGTTTTACCGATATAACATTTAATCATCATGGCAGCCCTATGACGTAGACCAAGGAAAACAGAGGTTAAGTGACTTGCCCAGGATCACAAAGCTGGCAAACATTTTAGGGAGAATTTGAACTCAGGTCTTCCTGACTTCAGGTTCAGCATTTAACAGTGCCAACCATCTGCTAAGCTCAATTGCTTCTGCTTCTGAATGAGGGAGTATATTAAATTTTTGCTGCTATGATGCTCTGGGACAAAGCTCTGATTATTCTTCCTTAATTACAGCTCTGCCAAGACTTGAACCCATGTGTTTGTTTGCTTGCATTTTACTTTTTATTTATTTTGCTAAACAATTCTCAATTATAATTTTCAATTTCTTGTTAAATTACTAAATTATTATTTTAAAGATGAGTTTAATGAATTTTGAATTCTCTCCCTCCCTCCAGCCCTTCTCCCATCTATTAAGAAGGAAAGAAATGTGAAATCAGTCATACATGTAAAATCATGCAAATATATTCCATATTAGCCATCTTGCAAAAAAAAGCAAGAAAAATAAAGTAAGTGAAAAATTGTGTTTTACTCTGCACTCAGACTCTACTAGTTCTCTCTGGAGGTGGATAGCATTTTTCATCATAAGTCCTTTGGAATTGTCTTGGATCATTGTATTGATCTGAAAAGCTAAGTCATTCACAGTTGACCAGTTCTTAAGAAATGTTTTTTGATTGCTTAAGTAATTGATTTCCCCTAAGCTAGCATTCTTTTTCTTAAAAATATTTTGTGTGAATTTATCTGTGTTCATATTTTATTGACTCAGGAGCATTTAAATTCTATGAGAGCAGAGATTTTGAATTCTTCTCTTTGTATCGTCAGTTCTTAGCACCCTGTCTCTTCTGTCATCTATGCGCAAATGAGCAATCAAAAAAGCATTTATTTAGTGCCTGTTATATACCTGGCCATAGAGTGGGTAGTAGGGAACTAAATGTTGGCCGTACCACAGTAGACTTATGTATGAATAGAAGTGTTTATCTTCTGGACTTAGTCCTTGAAACAATTCAAGGGATGGGTCCTCCGTTTTCTTAGATTGAATCTTAAATCCTTCAGAAAGGATACTGCACCTTGTTGTCTCCTCTTTGTTTACTTAAGAAAACTATACAGGAAGCTAGCATTATTGTTCTTCCAAACTTTAAAAAACTGATGATCTCAAGATAATGCATGACCACAGGAAAAAAAGAAAAGAAAAGAATGAGCTGTTTCTATAATGACTGTGAGTTAAAGGACGTCAGGTCAGCTCAGAAATGTTCCAGTGCCAATTGGCCATTTGCATTCAGTTAATAAATCTGCCAGAAAATTACTGGCCCCATTCCAGTTTGATGGATACAATAATTCTGGAGGATTATTTTCTCTCTTCCCCTGAACACTTGTTTCTTGAATGGAATAGAATTGCCACTTGTTTAGGAAGTATTAACGTGCTAGGTAATGCAGTGGATAGAGTGCCAGGTCTGGAGTCAAGAAGACTCATCTTCCTGAGTTCAAATTTGACCTCAGACACTTACTATCTGTGTGACCCTTAAGTTCAAGCCATTTAACCCTGTTTGCCTCAGTTTCTTCATCCGTAAAGTGAGCAGGAAAAGGAAATGGCCAACCTCTCCAGTATCTTTGCCAAAAACAAAACCCCCCAAAACCCAAATGGAGTCATATAATAATGAATAACAATAAAAGAAGTATTAATGTACCAGGAATATAGTTCTGATTAAACAGTTCAAATAAAATGTTCTTCCTAATTTTGTTGTGATTTCTCAGAATCATGGATTGAGAGACGGAAGGGAACTTTGAGATCATCTAACTAGAGCTCTTTATTGTCTAGATAAAGAAAAATGAGACCTAATGGGTTTATGACTTTCCTGAGATCACATAGGTGATATAGCAAATAGCAAAGCAGGGACTTGAATCTAGGGCCCCTGATGCCAAAACAAGTCTTCTTTCCTCTGCACCATGCTTCCTCTTTCAGCTGGTATAGTGGAGACAGCACTGGAGCTGGAGTTAGGAAAACCCGAATTTGAACCCTGCCTCAGACGTGAAGTAGCCGTGTGATTCTGGGCAAGCCACTGAACCTACCTATACATCAGTTTTCAAATCTGAAAAATGGGAAAATATTAGATCTACTTCTTAGGGCTGTTGCAAGGATCAAATGAGACTAAATACATAAAGTATTTTGTAAATCTTAAAGTATTATATCAATTTTAGGCATTATAATGAATCTAGAGAGATGGAGTTAAAATTCAGACATACTGAAAGAGTGAAGTTGAATGCTTCTCTTCTTAAACCCCAAAAGTAGAGTAGAAAATCACTTGGAGTAAGAATAGGGGAGAATGAGTTGGAGTCACAATTGTGTTCTGATTGGTCTTGAGGAAGTCACCACTTTCCTGTGCTTCAGTGTCTTCTGCTGAAAAAACAAAAACAAGGGGACTAGATAATTTTTAAGATCCTTTCCAGCTCTAAAAGCTCATGAATTTCAACATAAGCATTAATTATCAGAAAATTAAGATAACCCAACCTGGAAAAGTAGCAATATGACCACCTAGCAAACTATAACTTATCCCATTAAAGAAAAACATCAATGCATCAACAACTCTCCAAGATTCTAAGGTGCTGAAGAGGCATAGATCTGCATTGGTGGAGGTACTTCCATACCAGGACCTCCCTAGACCACTGAAATCACGGGTCTGGTTAAATATGAAGGGAAGCAATCAATGGATGCATAATCACCTGTGATCCTAGCTGCTAATTTGGATATTCATTCATTTTTATCCAGTTATGGTCACAAATAATAATCTGAATATCACTCAAGAGAGAGGAGCTGAGGTTTTCCTACGCACAGTATTAAAAGCACTGGTTTTTCTGACCTTTCTTTTGTACCCTCAGAGATTGTTCATAGCCTCAGAATAATTGCTAATCCTTCGCAATGAGAGTTCCTCTCTGCCCCCACCCAAGAAATGACCTTGGTTGCACTTTGTATATATTTTGTACCTGTGTATTTTTATACACTGTGTATATGTGCACACATTGTTTCCTCTGGTAGAATACAATCTCCTTGAAGGCAGAGACTGTTTCAATAAAAATATATTTATATAGTGCTTATTATGTGTCTGGCACTGTGCTAAGCCCCTTAAGCTTATCTCATTTGATCCTTAAAACATCCTTGGAAGGTAGGGGTTATTATTATCTCCATTTTCCTGATGAACAAAATGAGGTAAACAGAGGTTAGGTGGCTCATCTAGGGTCACATAGCTAATAAGTGTCTGATGCCAGATTTGAACTCAGTTCTTTCTGACTCCAAATCCAATCATCCATCCATTGAGATCCCTGTGTACTTTGAAAGGCAGTTTTCATTTTTTTCCTTTATATCTCCAGGGATTAGCACAATACCCAGAACATAATTAGTGCTTAATGAATGACTGCTGGTTAGCATAAATGGATTTCATAGGAAGACATAGGAGACACATAAGAAATCTTATTAATTAATTAAATTAAAGTAATCCCATTAATATGGAAAAGAGTCTCCAATAGCTAATGAAAGCTTTTATTCCATATGATATTGTCATGGCTAAAATTTATGCTAATTAAATAAAATGTTGTTGAAAATTTCATTCATTTATTTCTTGAAAATATGTATAGTTAATGTGTCCAGATTTTAGCAGTTCTCAAAGTGTGATTGAAGGTCCCTTGGGGGGTCCCCAAACCCATGCAAGGTATACTACAAAGTCACAACTATTTTCACAATTATATATGATGCTTCAATTTCTGATACAATAAATATTAATAATTATAATCTATATAAGCAAAAATTCTTCGGGGGTCCTCAATAATTTTTAAGAGTATAAAGTGTTTAGGAAAAAATATTAAATAAATGAGAATAGTATTTTTTAAAAAGAGTGCAAAGGATCCCAAGACAAAATGTTTGAGAAGTACTGTATGGTAAAAAACAAGCTGGCCTCGGAGCTAGGAAGATGAAGGTTCAAGTCCAAACCCTGGCAAATAGTGATTAAGTGCCTACCATGGGCTTAATATTGTGCAAGGTGCTGGGGATATAAATAAAATTAATGAAACAGTACGCACACACTGGCTGTGCAACCCTGGACAAAATCATTTAACCTTCTCAGCACTCTAGGTAATTCTCTGAGACTATAAGTTATAGACCTGCATTGGTAGGGGGAATTTCCTCAGCTCAGTTTCCTATATTAATGAAACATAAGCCTAGGCTCTATCCCTGACTCATTACAGCACTCTTTACTCTATCCACCATCTTTGTAGTGATGTTAAGTTCCCTAGAGAGATACATGACAGAATATGACAGGCCCAGTGTCCTGGTTAAACTCACTGCTATAACCAGAGTCTCTGTAGTTTTGGGGAACCCATCAATGACCTTAACTTAAAGGCCGTGAGATCTGTAAACCACCCACCTGAGGGAAATCCCCGATATGAGGGGAGCCAAAGCCTGAACAGTTTGGGGAATGGGCAGTGGGTGCTGGCTCTTCACCAGGAAAAGGGAACTTGGACAATAGAGAGGCACATTATCTCTCTTGGAAGCTGCCAAGAGGGTGCGCTCTTGTCATGTGGAAACTAGATTTCCTTACAGCTCTTTGCACTCATCCCTAAGTAATTGTCCTATTCTGTAATAATCACTTCTGGTTCCAGTGGTGCTGAGCTTTAGTGGAGAGAGTACTGGATTTGTAGTCAGAGTATCCAGGGTTTTACTAACTGTTTTCTAAACTCCCTTTCACCTCCGAATCTGTGGTGCTATGATTTTGATGAGTGAGTAAAGCGTGAGCACACACACACACACAAACACACATTACGAATGATCCCAGTGGTAAACCAAGTCTCCTATGACTACAAAACTAACTCTGGGAAATCTTTTACAAGCAACAAGTTTATAATATTTCCCTGGTAAGACAGTTGATCCTCTAGTGGTGCATTGGTGATGTTTCATATTTCTTTTTTAGGATGCTTTGATTTGGTGTGCTATGTAGAACACCTCTTCCCTGAGGTCTTAAATCACCTTGTTTCTTTCAAATCAGCTGAAAATTTACTCCCACCCCCCACTTTTTAAAAAATTATTAACTCACATGTAAAAAAGTAAACTTTCAATTGCACACCCAGCAAATGGTCATCAAATTTTGCTTAAAAACTTCCAATAGAGGTCACCTAAACCTAACAAAACACCCCATTCCACTCTGGAATGGTTCTGAGTGTTAGGGAATTTTCTCTTATGTCAAGCTTAGATTGTTTTCTGTGAATTCCAACTTGCTCCCAATTTTGCCATTGGGGATCTTATAGAACTAGTGTAATCCCTTTTCCTGGTGACATCCCTTCACATACTTGTAGATCACTACCTTGTCTCCTGTATTTTTCTTCCCCACGCTAAGCACCCCCTTCAGCTTATACTCGCTTTTTTTTTTGGAGGGGGAAAGGCAAGGCAATTGGGGTTAAGTGACTTGCCCAAGGGCATACAGCTAGTAAGTGTGTCAAGTGTCTGAGACCAGGTTTGAACTCAGGTCCTCTAGATTACAGGGCCAGTGCTCTATTCACTGTGCCACCTAGCTGCCCCTGATACTCACTTTGTAAGAACTCGAGGCCTTCACCATCTTGATTCCCCGCCTCAGGATACTCCAGGTAAACTCAAACCTATGTTAACAATTTGCCTTAGGGAAGAGTTTGTGGATTTTTGATCTGAAAAAACATCTAAGGTCCCTTCTAACTCTAAACTCAAGGACTTTTTTTTTTTTATTATTTGGGCTTAGAATAGGAATAAGTGGCAGCCTGATGTAGTACCTTTACACACTGGCTTTGTTACCTA
The DNA here is from genome assembly GCF_028583685.1 of Petaurus breviceps papuanus. NCBI lineage: Eukaryota > Metazoa > Chordata > Mammalia > Diprotodontia > Petauridae > Petaurus > Petaurus breviceps. The sequence continues at coordinate 3,727,936 of NW_027187335.1, read as the reverse complement.
AGGTCAGTTGTGAAATTTTTCAGTTTTTCCAGCAGTTCTTAAAGACTGTAAGTTGTAAGACAGTTGCTGGAGTACATGTCAGAGGGAGCCATCTCATCTATGCCTATAGCATCAAATGCTGATGACAAAAAAAAAATTTGGTGATATATAATTTAAAATAGGAGGTATGCAATATGGCATATATTCCTGAGTGATAAACTTGGTGTCCAGAGATTTAAAATATACAAGTCACATTATGTTAAAATGAGCTCCAAATTCTTGGGCAGTACTAGGGGGTGGCTATCATATAGTGGGAATGGCATTTGGACTGAGGAAAGCTCATTTCCAGCCCTAGTTCTGTACCTTAACTAGCTATGTGACCTTGGATTCATCAATTTTCCTTCCCTTATCCTTGATCTCCTCACCTATAAAATTATCGTTTGAGATAAACACTGAGGTTTCTTTCAGATCCAATCATCTATAATCTAGAATTATGGCAGCATGTTTATTAAAATAATCAGCTTTGGAAAGAGACTTAAATCTTTTAACTGAACAAAGAATTTTAGATTCCTATCACTCACTTTAGTGAGATATTACCCAAAGTTCAAAGTCAATTTTTATACAACTTCTTGTTTAAGATGCATTTTCTAAGAGACACAATGTCTGAATGGAACCTAGCAGCAACTTAAAAATCTTTTTGATTCTCTGGATTTCTGATTATCAATCATTTGGATTTTGCAGGGGCCAACTATCAGGAATCACACTCATTTTTTTCTTAGATAAGTGAATCATTAGAAAGATCAACACATCTTTTTTTTTTGTTAGGAACAACACACACCTTTGTTCAGTACCAGCATCTCTATCCAGCTCCACTTCCTTCTCTTGTCACCCCCTCTACTTTCTGCTACATTCTATTGCATGGACAAATGAAATCTGCACTTCTTTTTTTAAAAAAATTATTTTTTAAAATAGATTTTTATTGTTTTTACATCACTTAAATTTCTTCTTCTATCTCTCCTAATTCCTCTCCATTAAAACTATTTGTAATAATAAATAATTTTGAAAGGAAAGAAAAAGAGAAAGAAAAGAAAGAATTTAGCAAAACCAATCAACACTAGACAAAGTCTGACATTATGTGCAATGTTTCACACTAATAGGCCTTGACTCCTACAATGGAGTTTGCTCTACTATCTTCTACCTCTTTTGGGGGGGTCAAGTTTATTCTTTTAATTTTATAACATTCAATTTTGATGTCCATAGTGTTGTAATTATTGTGTATATTGTTTCTTGACTGTGCTTTATTTTGCATCAGTTCATGCAAGTCTTTCTATGAGTCTCTGTGGTCATCATGTTTGTCATTTCTTATTATAGCACAGTAATATTCCATTATATTCATGTACCATAATTTATTTAGCCATTCCCAAATCAGTGAGTATCTCCTTTATTTGCAATTCTTTGCTACCATGTAATAGTGCTGATATATGGCATATACACATACATACATGCATATGTATGTCATATATAAGTACATATTTAGTATATGTGTATATATATGTATATACACACATGGAGAAAGAGCCTTTCTTTTTGTCAACTACTTTCTTATGCATATGTCTAGCAGTAGAATTACTGGGTCAAAGAGTATGGACATTTTCACCACTTTATTTGCACACTTCTAAATTGCTTTCCAGAATGGTTAGTCCATTCACATCTTCATCAACAATGCCTTAATGTACTTGACTTTCCACAAACCTTCCAACATTGAATATCCTTGTTTTTCAGCACCTTTGACAATTTTCTAGGAGTGATGTGAAATCTCAAAATTTTTTCATTCACATCTCTCTTATTATTAGCAATTTGGAACATTCATTTATATAGTTGTTAATAATTGACATTTTTTTGAGAATTGTTTGTTCATGTCTTTTAACCACGTCCTGGGAAATGGATTTTTGTTATATTTATGTATATACACACTTCTGTTAGTTGTCTGTATATACTAGATGTCAAAGCTATTGAAGTAATCTTCCACCACAACACATCATGAAACCACAACAATGTAAGGAGTATGCAGCAGCAAGTACCCTAGCATACCCAGGATGGCTGCCAGAACAGGTTGTTTGATCTGCTTTTCTAAAGGAAAGCAACTAAAAAGTGGTTAACCATCTTACTTTAATAAAACCTATATCATTTATCTAATTCAGAGGAAAAAGACAGCACCCTGAACTTCAGAGAATACAAATAGAAGTTACAAGCAGACAAAAAATACAGACAGAGAAAACAACACAATTCAGCAAACCAACGGATAGGGTTTCTAGGTTTTGACCATGACATACATACAGTGTCAGAGGGTGGAGCACCAACATTTGGGTTTTCAAAGTGGGGGGACTCAACAGCTGCCCAGAATCTCATCTGGCCAAATCACACAACTCCTTCCTTGAGTGAGCCCCAAAGCAAAACCTCACATCAGGGTATATATAGCCTTCTCCAGGGTGAGAGAAGATCATAATCTTTGTAACCCATTGCCTAATCACAAAGTAACAAGATGTGGGGTTTCCTGAAAAACAAGCCTCCCACCACAGGCTCCATGTGACTACATTCAGACTATTAGGGGGCAGAGTATATTTTCATATCAGACAAGGTCTTCAAATTCACTTAAGCCTATCAAGGAGCAGGGAAGATCTTCAAATTCTCATGACCATTACAGGGTATTTAATGCAAAGGTTGTTTTCCCCAGTCAGTCGCTTCCTTTGTTATCTTAGATACACACTTTTGTTTTGACAAAAACTTTTCAATTTCACATAATTAAAATTATCTACTTTATATTTTGCAGTTGCCTCTACCTCTTATATGTTTAGGAATCCATCTCTTGTGCAAAGGTATGAAAAATATATGATCTATTTCTCTTCTAATTTTTTAAAATTTTGTGATCTTTACAATTTAGTTCACATGTTCACTTTGACTTTATTGTGCAATATGGTATAAGATATTCTTTTCCGGCATTTCAACCCAGGTTACCCCGGGGATCTAGGAGGGTTGGGGCAGATCAAGGGAAAAAAAAGTCCAACCAACCATCCAACACAATTTTAATCCATCAGACTTTGACAGTAGATGGATGAGGAAACCACCAGCACCGTGGAAAGTGGAGATCGTTCCTCTGGTTCCCCCTACACTCTTATGAGGATGTCCCAGCGCATACTTTTGAAAAAAGTTCACCGAAAAAGGCACCAGAGGATGCCCTGGAGGGATTCCTATGTGGTCCAGGTGCTGAAGCAGCAGCTGTCCAATGGCCGGGCCCCTCTATCGAAGGGGGCATTGGCCATCCTCCACTCAGTTGTCAAGATTGAAGAAGGAGTGCCTCGACGGTGATGCGGAAGATCCCGTGGGCCCAAACGAGATCAAGGCCGCCCTGCAGATCCTCCTGCCCTCCCAGCTCAGGATTCAACCCCCGCCTTCGGTCCCCCTTTGCTATTAGCCCATGAGCATCCGAGGTGGCGTTGAGGTGGACGCGCAAGTCTGGGAAGAAGAGAGAAGGAAAGCGGGGGAAGGGTCTCATCCTCTTGTCCCATTTGCTTCCATTCTCTTCCCTTACCCCCAATAAGTACCCACCACCAGAACCACCACCAAGAACCATCAACCATCATCACCACTAAACCTCCTTCCTTACTCCCAACCCCACCTTACCCACCTTGTGTCTTAAAATGTACTTTTTTTTTCTCCTGCCCTCTATGTCAGTCTCTAGAAATTTCTGCAGCTGTGGAAAGTAAAGTTTAAAGAAGCACTCTCTTAAGACAGCAAATAAGTCTAGGCTTCCAGAGAGTTGAGAGACTCATGAATCTGGATCTTGAGCAAAAGGGAAGACAGAAGAAGGTCTTTTCAAGAACAAGGCCCATGAATTTTTTTGTTTTGTTTTTTTAATGAAAGTCCCAAGAAGGAGCCACAGAAGAAAACAAGAAGGTCAGGAGAAAGTGTTTAATTTAATAAAATTAGTCAGGGAGATCAAATATGGACTTTCAATGGAGACATCCCAGCTCTTCCCTTATCCCATTCCCTAGCTGAATGAAGAGAGGAGAACAATAATTAAAAACAACTGAGATTAAAAAATATATATTCTTTTCCCCTTCCCCATTTCTGGGTATATCTAAGACACGTGCTCATGACCTAACTCACCAGATATTGTGCAATATGATATAAGATTGTGCAAAATAATCCAAGTCTAACTTATGCAAGATTGCTTTACAATTTTCTTGGCTAGTTAAAAAAAATTCAAATATGGAGTTATTTCCTAGGTGAATTATGTTTTGGAATTTACTTAACAGTGTGTTATTAAGTTCCATTATTTCTAAGTTCCCCTAGTCTAGTCTGTTTTATTGATCTATTTTTCTATTTTTTAACTATGTTTCAAATGATTTTGATGATTGCTTCGTTGTAATACAATTTGAGGTCTGGAAGTGCTATTTCCCCTTCATTCTTATCTTTTTTTTTTCATAATTTCCCTTAAAGTTCTAGATCTTTTGTTTCACCAAACAAATTTTATCATTATTTTATATGACTCTGTAAAGTAAACCCTTTGGAGTTTACTCCAAGCATAGTCACATCAATTCACAAATTAATGTTGGTAGGAGTGTCATTTGTATTATATGGATATGGCCCAGCTATTAGCACTGGATAATTCTCTAGATGTTTAAATTATTCATTATATCTTTAAGAAGCATTTAATAATAGAATCTATACAAATATTAAGCACATTTTAGTAGACTGATTCCCAAGTATTTTATGAATTTTGTAGTTATTTTTAATGGAATTTCCATATTATTGTCTCCTAGGTTTTTAAATTAAAATATTATTGATTTTTTGTCTATTTTATTGCCTGCAAAAAAATAGAGAGTTAATTGTGTTAGCATGATTAGCATAGCAAGGGTTAATTGTGTGTTTGTTTTTTTCTCTAGAATTTTCTAAGTAAGCCTTCAGAAAATAGGAATAGTTTTGACTTCTCTTTATTTATCTTTAATTTTTTTTTTTGCTTTTTGGAGGGCATTTGGGGTTAAGTGACTTGCCCAAGGTCACACAGCTAGGTTTTTGTGTGTGTGTGTGTGTGTGTGTGTGTGTGTTAAGTGTCTGAGGCCGGATCTGAACCCAGGTCCTCCTGACTCCAGGGCTGGCACTCTATTTACTGCGCCACCTAGCCACCCCCTAATTTCTTTTTTTTTTTTTGTCTTATTGCTATTGCTAGCATTTCTATAACTATATCAAGTAACAATGGGGGAAGGAGACATTCTTTTTTTACTACTGTATTTGCTGAGAACTCTTTCAGTATGTCCACATTGCATATAATGTTTACATGTAGTTTTAGGTGGTTTTTTTAATCAGATTAAAAAAAAAGCCCTCTATGTAAAAGTCCTACATTACAGGGCTTATTTTTTTTCCCTTTATTCCTATCAAGTATTGTACTTTGTCAAAATTTTTCTTCCTTTTTTAATGAGATAATCATGTGGTTTTTTGTTTATTTTTAATATGATTAATTGATAATAGCTAACATTTGTATAGCATTTTAAGGTTTGCAAAGTACTTTGCAAACATTCTTTCATTGTTTTTCTCTCTAACAGCAACCCTGGGAGGTAGATATTGTTGCTATCTTTACTAGAGAGGAAACTGAGGCAGAAAGAAATGAAATGGTCTGTTCAGGGTCACAGAGCTAGTAAGTGTCTGGGGGAGAATTTGAACTTGAGTCTTTCTCAATTCCTTTATATACTCAATTTCTTGAGTGCCCAATTCAGCACTCTATTCAATGAATTACCTAGATGCTTAAATAATTTTGTGTTTTTTTCCTAAATTGAGGTATTTTTATTCATCATGGGTATAAACATAAAGTGGTCATAATGAATGATTTTTAGCTAAAATTCTATAGTCTTTACCAGGATCTTATTTAAAATTCTTAAACTAGTACTCATTAATGCTATTGTTCTATAGCTCTTTTTTCCCCATTATCTTTCCCTCATTTAGGTATTAAGACACTCACATATAAAGGGCTTGGCAGCCAACTCTTTCAATTAATCTCCTGTTCCTTCATTCTTCTATGTCTTGTAGTAGGGAAACTTAAGCAACCACTGGGAAGGTTGCTTTCTTCTCATTCCAAATCTCATCTCCTCCATGAAGTCTTCTCTGAAATTTCCAGCCTGTATTCATTCCCCTTCCTGTTTACCGGGAGTGCTTTCTCTTTTGCCATCCATTTTATTACATGATTATGTCACATAACAATGCTATGAGGGAAGTAGTACAAAGAATAAGTACCCTCGTTTTACTGTTGTCAGTTCTAAAGGTCAGATAGGCTAAGTGAGTTGCCAAGAGTCACTATTAAGTGGTATAGCAGGGACTTACCTGAACTTTTTTCAGTTTTCTCCAGTCCCTTAGTCAGGGAGCTTTTTAATGTACTGTGACCTATATGGTGCCATTTGCACTTTCAAATTGTACCATGACATTGATATACTTTCCACAAAACTGTGAATCAGTACAGCCACCGCAAAAAGAACTGCTATAAATATTTTTGGTATAGCCACTTTGGAAAGCAGCATGGAACTAAAATAATAAATTTACTAAGTGGTACCTACCCTTTGGCCTAGCCATAGCATTACTAAACCTATGCTCCAAAGAGATTAAAGAAAGCGGAAAAGGTCCTATAGTACAAACCTATAATAACTCTTTCCATAGCAGCCAAGACTTCAAAACTAAAGGGGGTACTCTCCTATTGCCACATGCCTAAGTAAATATGGTACAGGAATGTAATGGAATAATATTATAGTATAATAAATGATGAAATGGGCTATTTCAGAGGAAACTGGGAGAATATGAACTAATGTTGAGTGCAGTGAGTAGAATGAAGAGAACAATTCATGCAATAGCAATATTATAAAGAAAAACAACATTGAAAGGCTTAAAAATTCTGATCATTGCAATGAATAACTATAAGTCTAAAGGACTGAAGATGAAACATACTCCCTACCTCCTGCTAGAGAGGTGATAGATTTAAAATGCAAAGTGAAATATACATCTTTGAATATCTCTGAGGTGGGCATTTGTTTGGCTGTATCATGAATATTTGTTATAAATTCTCTTTAAGAGAGAATTTGGAGAGGCAGTTGAATAGAGATATTATAAATGCTTATAAAATAAACATAAATATTTTTAAAAAGAAAAAAAAAACCCAAAATTAGGAGGTAAGATCCTCAGCAGAAAATGGGGAAGAGAAAATGAAGGAAGGAAGAAAGATAAAGGAAGGGAAAATAAAGGAAAGGAAGGACCAACTCTATAGGGCACAAAGCAGAGAATCACTTAGAATCAATGCATATGTTGAATTTTCCTGGTGTAAGCTCAAGGATTTAGAGGAAGAAGAAGATTGTGTGCCTGAAGATTGTGAGAAAGGAAGTAAGAATGACCTGAGAATTTTAAAAAATGATGATAATGGTAATTGATGATGATGATGATAATGATGATAATGTACTTATGGTACATTTAAAGTACTTGATACAAGGGACTATGAGGCCTCTGGTTTAATGTTGGTGTTACGTCAGTGCAGAATTATGGGGTGAGTGGAAATATAGAGTCAGAACAGACCTGAAAGGCAGGATGGGGTCATGGATATCAAGGCAGCCTCAGAGAAGGGAAGACCTGTATTCAAGTTTCAGTTCTGGCACATTCTAGTTATATAACCTGGACAAGTCAGTTCTTATAACTCGGGCAACTCTCTAAGAGAGATATTTTAGACTGGGATCAGTTCATGGATCCCCAATGAGGCTGTAGGTAGCTTTTGGGGGGAATCTGAACTTGATTAAGAAAACAATTATAGCTTTATTTTCACTAACCTCTAACAGAAATTTAGCTTTTCCTTCATTTTTGAATGTAGACAGCAAACATTGTTCTGAGAAGGGGTCCACAGGCTTCACCAGACTGCCCATTGGGTCTGACACAAAAAAGGTTAAAAAAAAACCCCCAAAACAAGAACCCAACCCTCCTGCTTTAAGACAATAAGTTGTCAAGCAGGTGCCATCCTACTCCTGGTGTTAACTAACCATAACTGTTAAAGTCACTTAACCTTTCTGAGTCTCAGGATCTTTATCTGCAAAATGGGCAGTAACTGCTTTGCAGGGCCATTATTGTAAGGATCCAATGAGATAAATGAAAAGGTCCTTGTCCACATTAAAGTGCTAAATAACTTTCAGCTATTATCAACATCATTGGGATTTTCACACTTCTGACACCACCAATTATAACACTGAGTGTATATTTAGTGATTTAAGGCTTACTCTCTACCGGAGTCCTCTTCTGATTCTTCATTACGGAGTAGAGAATTCTTTGGGGTCATGGCCTGCAGATCATAAACTCTGACAGATCTGCATATGTGTCCTTCACCTCACTTCCAACCTGAAAAGTTTAGACAGACTTTTTGGCAGGTTGTCAAAGGATCATTTTTTTCAGTCATGGCAACTCTTGAAGACTATTAAAAGGGGTTGTGAACTGTATCAGGGAAGGGAGCACATGAAATGACAGCTCCTTGAAGTATCTGGAATTTACAAAGTTCCACATAAATTCTGTCTGCAGAGACATAACCTTAATGAGATTTGGCCAGGAGCCTTGGGAAGTTTTTTTTTGGGGGAGTAGTAGTAACTCTGAGTTAGCTCCATTGAAGAGACTCAGGGCATATTTCACATTCATGAGAAAGACGTTTAGGAAATCTGGCCTTCACCCCAGACTTCTAAGATGCCTCAAGGATTTCAGAATAAGGCTGCTGGCATTTATGCTTATTAAAATGAAAAGGCAAGTTGCCCTAGGCCAGGTATTACCACCAGAATGTAACCCAAGACCCTCATGCTGCAGTACCCTTCTCTGCACTCCCATCCCCTGAGACTGTTAGTTACTGAAGCGGAAGGGGGCTGGGTAATATAATATCTTTCAGCTCATCATCGGAATTCCCTGACTGGAAATGGATGGGTCTTATTCCCCAGTCTCTTCCAGGAATCAAACAAGGTTGCAATCCAACCTTTTGATCTCCTGTTTTATATATAGTCTACTTCCCACAAAATATGCTTTGGAACATGCAAAGTCATTGATGCATCCTTTCCTGGCACTGAGATTTCATAACCAATGCTCTCGCTTCACCCTGTCATGAATATTTAATACAGTTCAATATAGCACCAGTGATTCTCAATCAACTTGGACCTTCAATAGCCTGTGTAGTCTTCAGATTTAATATGCAATCAAGGGACTATTTCTCTTTGCCTAAGTCAAATGAGGGGACTGAACAATATCATCCTTTCCAACTCTCATAATCTAAGATTCCAATGCATTTCTGCCTTATTTCTATCTGTGCTAAGTGTTATCTAGAAGAGAGGCAACATGAAAATAGTGGCCAATTAGGAGTTAGTGAACTTTGCCCAGTTCTATCACTTATGCCCAGTGTGAACATGCCATACCAATTAAACTTTCTGGGCCCTAGTTTCCTCATTTGTAAAATGAAAAATTTTAACTAACTGACCTCCGAAGTCACTTTCCACTCTAAATTCATGATCCTATGTTCCTTAATTCTATGCTTTGTCCTCTTATCAATAAATGGATATGATTCAATATTATCTGAGTCTATACTTTGTCTTCTTATCCACAAATGGATATGATCCAATGTTTCTTAGGTCTATGCTTTGCCCCTTTATCAATAAAAGGATATGACCCAATGTTCCCATTGTCCTATTTTTCCTTGAATGTATGCTTTGTCTCTTTATTTATAAATGGAAACTCCTATGGGGTGATAGATGGGGACTCAATATTTTCTTCTGTCACCACCCATATTCTAGCATAGCACTGAATGCAGAATAGATGCTCTACAAATACTGAAATGAGTAGAATGAAAATTCAAGTGAACCAAAATGAATCTTGCCTTGAGAATTTATGACTCCGTCAAAAAAACTAGAGACCAAAGCTTGCCATAAAGTCAAGCAGGAGTGATTAGTCTACAGTATGGAACATCTAGATGAAATGTGAAAAATTCAGTCTTTGAGAGAAATATTTTGTCTATATACCATTCCACTTTAATCAAGATGGTTGTTGTCTTTTAGACACTGCCAGTTAGTGAGAATAGATTTGCTTTTAGACTGAAGGACAAGAAGATAGGGCCCCTTATTTCCTTGTAGGAACTCCTTTTACCAATGCAGTTCAACACCTTTTCTGCAACTTACAGTCTTAGAGGGTTTCCTAGAACACAGGCACAAACAACCAGTCTACGTCAGAGAATAGACTTGAATCTGGATCTTCCTTGTTTCAAAGGAAACTCTTTAGTCACAATGTCATGGTGCCTCTAGCTAAAAAGGGATTCTTGAAACACTGATGAAATACTGAGCTGTTTTCTTTTCTGTGGGGTATAAAAAACAGAAGGCTGTCTTTTTTTATACCAAAAATCAATAAATAAAAATGCACATTGCAAACCTTACCACCACCAAAATGATTGTGCATGAAACTGTAAACTTTCAGAATTTAATTAAAAAAATAAATGTGTATAATTAATTGGTAACAAAAAATCCTGTTTTCTTCTATGTCCCACTTTTATTTTCTGAATTTTGCCACTCATATTACTAGTTTTAGTCAGTGTTTCTTTTTTGTTTCTGCTTTCTTCAGTCTATATCACTTCATTTCTGTCTTTGCTTTTTTTTTTTATTCTCCTTTCCTCTCCACACCTCCCCCCACTTCCACTTTCCCTCCTCTTGTTTCATTTTCTTTTTTCTTTTCTTTGGTCAATAATTTCATCTGGGTAGGGACCTCCCTGGAAAGGAAACTCCTTTAACTAATGCAAATTGTCAATTCTTCTGTAACTGAGTAGTTAGGAACTTACATGTGATTGTTAAGAGGTTAATATTATATACTCAGTATATATTAGCAGGATTGAAATACAAGTTTTTCTGACTCAGAGATGAGTTTTCTATTTACTTACTTCTTTGCCTCTTTTGTAATTTCTTATGACCCAATAATATCCCATTATATTCATAAACTGTGGTGTATTCAGCCATTCTTTAATTATTTGATATGTTTTGTTTCCAGGTTCTTTACTTTTAGTTCCTTAATCTTAGAAAATTGAAAAAATCAGTATTTTTGGAATAAAACCTACTTTCTAAATCCAATATAGAAGCCCATATTTGAAAAGTACTTTGATAGCTCTTTTTTTTCCTTCTGAGAATTTGAAACTAGGTGGTTCAGAGCAGATTGCTGGCCTTGTAGTTTGGAAGACCTGAGTTCAAATTTTGCCTCAGATACTAACCACATGTTGGAACCTGGATGAGTCACTTAACCTATCTCAGCTTCAGTTGCCTCATCTGTAAAATGGAGATAATAATACCTACCTCACAAAGTTATTATGATTAACTGGGATAACATGTTTGATTTGTCTTTGTATCCCCAGGACCAGGGGTTCGAACTAAGGAAGATAACTTCCTGACTCTAGCCCTGTGCTCTACTGATTGTGCCACTTAGCTAGAAAGTTCTGAGTCCTTTATAAAGAAACATTTTGGGAGGGGTTTATTGCTTTAACTCCAGCCCTCTGATCAGAGGAGAAAGGTAATTGAGGGAGCTTTGAGGAAGAGTTTTTGAGTATGAAAAACTGAGTCTACACAGTGATGAGATTTCAGGTGATCAGCTTATCCTGGAGGAGGTAAGATGTTCCCAAGAGACAAAAACAAGCAGAGAGGCTGATTAAAATTAGAGACTTAGACTAGAAAGGTAGATTGGAGATAGGTAAATATGTCACTGCATGGGGTGCCAATTCAGAGATTCTGTAATCTATGATCTGAAAAGAGGCTGACCCAATCAAGTAGCATATAGATAGCAAGAAGAACCACAGATAGGCAGCTCGATTGCATTCATGTCCATAAAGTATGACAAGGACTAAAGACCTCAAGTACATTTTGTGGATCCTACACAGAATTTATGGGATGGTATGGGTAAGAATAAGACCGGATAGAAGGCACTGTGAGTCAACCTGTACTAGTAGATGATATCATGAATCCAAAAGAGTACAAAAGTATGATCATTCACCACTCTTAACTTAAAAGTTCTAAAATATAGACTCATGAAATCACTTTAAAACACTGGATTTTAGAATGAAAATATCATGTCCTTTGTGAAATGCTCTTGTAAAAGCCATGATCTCATAAATGGGTACATTTCCTCCAATGATGAGCTTACAGCCCACACATACCTGTTCATCACAAAGCACAGCTGTTCATGTCTTCGTATATTCATCACAGTGGCTCTACCCAATGTGCCAATCAATTGACATTTATTAATTGCCTACTGTTTACCAGGTACTGTGCTAAGTGCAGGGAATACAAAAAGAGGCAAAAGACAGTCCCTGTTCTCAGGCTTACAATCTAATGGGAGGGACAGCATGCAGATACACATAAAGTAAGCTATACATAGGATAAATAGGAAATAATTAAAAGAGGGAAAGCATTAGAATTAAGAGGGCATAAGGAAAGGCTTCCTTGAGAAGGCGGTATTTTAGTTGGTACTTAAGGGAAGCCAGGGTTGTCAGTAGTCAGAGTGGAGGAGGGAGAACATTCTAGACAGCCAGAAAAAATGCCCAGAGTTGTAAAATGGAATATCTTGTTTGAGGAACAGCCATCAGGCCAGTGTCAGATCAAAGAGTATAATGTGTTGGGAGATAAGGTGTAAGAATATTGGAAAGGTAAGAGGGGCTAGCTTACTAAGGACTTTGAATGCCAAACAGAGAATTTTGTATTTGCTCCTAGAGATAATAGGAAGACACTGGAGTTTATTGAGAGAGTGTGTATGTGTGTGTGTGTGTGTGTGTGTGTGTGTGTGTGTGTGTGTGTGTGTTGGGTGTGTGTGATGTGATCAGATTCCAGTGTTAGGAAAATCACTTTAGTGGCTGAATGGAATATAGATTGGAGTGGGGAGAGTCTTGAAGCAGTCAGACCTACCAGCAGGTAACTACAACAATCAAGGCATAAGGTGATGAAAACCTGCACTAGAATGGTGACAGTGTCAAAAGATAGAAGGGAGCATATTCAAGAGATGTTGCAACAATAAAATCTGAAGACCTTGGCAACAGCTTGGATATGGGGGTTAAGAGATAATAAAGAATCCAGGATAACTTCTAGGTTACAAACCCAAGGGACTGGGAAGATGCTGCTGTCTTCTACAGTAAAACAGAAGAGTTTAGGGGAAAAGGTACCAAGTTCTGTTTTGGACAGTTTAAAATGTCTATTGGACATTCAGTTTGAGATGTCTGAAAGGCAACTGGAGATATGAAATTGAAGGTCAGAGGAGAGATTGAGGCAAGCAAGATATACTTGAGAATCATCAACATAGAGATGGTAAGTAAATCCATGGGAGCTGATTGAATGAAGTATCAAAGAGGGAGAAGAGAAGAGGACCTAGGACAGAACTATGAGGGGTATCTAGGGTTAGAGGGGATTATCTACAAGAGGATCCAGCAAAGGAGACAGAGGAACAGTCAAATATGTAGAAAGAAAACCAGGAGAGAGTGGTATCCCAAAAACCTAGAGAAAAGAGAGTTTCAAGGAAGAGAGAGCAATCAACAGAGAACTGAGGGAAATTGTTTTGCTTGATTAGGCAAATGTGTTAAAAGATTTGTGTGTGTGTGTGTGTGTGTGTGTGTGTGTGTGTAATATATCTATATCTATATATCTATATCTATATCTTCCCCTCCACCATGGAGTAGGAGGTAGGAGAGATTAATAACAGATTTCTGTTAATTAAAAAAAATTAAAGATAGAATTGGGGGTATGCTACAGATGTAGAATATTGCATGAGATCACTAAGTTGTTAGTATTGTTTGTTTTACTTGGTTGTGGAGACCCCTCACAAAATAAGGACAATGTGTGAATATTTATAATGTAAAAACAAATACATCAATAAAACATTTTAATATAAATTTATTTAATTTTTAGTTTTCAACATTCACTTCCACAATAATTTTTATAAATTTTTTTTTTTTTTTGCTTTCTGGAGTGGGAAGGGCAGGGCAATTGGGGTTAAGTGACTTGCCCAAGTCACATAGTCCTCCTGACTCCAGTGCCGGTGCTCTATTCACTGAGCCACCTAGCCACCCCACACTTACACAAGATTTTGAGTTACAAATTTTCTCCCCATCTCTCCTGTACCCCAAGATAGCAAGCATACTGAATACCCCTTCCCCCGATCTGTTCTCTCTTATGTCCTCTCCCATGCCTCCCCCCTTGCTTTCTTATAGGGCAAGATGGATTTCTATACCCTATTGCCTGTATATCTTATTTCCCAGTTACATGGAAACAACAATTTTTAACATTTGTTTTAAAAAATTTTATTTCCTGGGGAGGCCAGGTGGCTCAGCAAGTAAGAGCACCAGCCCCAGTGCCAGGATGACCTGGGGATCAAATCCGGGCTCAGATACTTAGCACCACACCCAGTAATAACTGGCTGTGTAAACTTGAGCAAGTTACTTAACCCTGATTGCTTAAAAAATTAAAAAAACAAAAAACCTTTTATTTCCAGAGTCTTTCCCTTCTTCCCTCCTCACCCAATCCCACTGGAAAGACAAGCAATTCAATATAGGTATAGTTACACAAAACATTTCCATAGTAGTTATATTGTGGAAGACTAACTATATTTCCCTCCATCCTATCCCACCCCCCCATTCTATTTTTTCCTTTGACCCTGTCCCTTTGTAAAAATGTTTGCTTCTAACTACTCTCTCCCCCAATCTGCCCCCTATTCTATCATCCTCCCTCTTATCCCCTTCCCACCTACTTTCCTGTAGGGTAAAATACCCAATTGAGTATATATGTTATTCTCTCCTTAATTCTAATCCAATGAGAGTAAGGTTGACTCATTCCCTTTTACCTTTCTGCTCTTCCCCTCCATTGTAATAGTTTTCTCTTGCCTCTTTTATGTGAAAAATTTACCCTATTCTATCTTTTCCTTTCTCCTTCTCCCAATATATTCCTCTCTCACCTCTTAATTTTATTTTTTAGATATCATTCCTTCATATTCAACTCATGCTGTGACCTCTTTCCATGTATGCATGTACACACATATGCACATATATGTATATACACACATACTCTCCTATATGTACATACATATGTAGGTATATACATATATATTCCCTTCAACTATTCTCATACTGAGAAAAGTCTCATGAGTTACAATGATCATTTTTCCATGTAAGAATGTAAATAGTTCAACTTTAATAAGTTCCTTATGATTTTTTTTCCTGTTTACCTTCTCATGCTTCCCTTGCTTCTTGTATTCGAAAGTCAAATTTTCTGTTCGGCTCTGGTCATCAAGAATACTTGAAAGTCCTCTATTTCATTGAATTACCATATTTTCCCCTGAAGTATTACACTCAGTTTTTATGGGTAGGTGATTTTTGGTTTTAATCCTAGTTCCTTTGACCTCTGGAATATGATATTCCAAGCCCTTTGATCCCTTAAAGTAGAAGCTGCAAGATCTTATGTTATCTGATTGTGTTTCCACAATACTCAAATTGTTTCTTCCTGGTAGCTTGTAATATTTTCTCCTTGACCTGGGAACTCTGGGATTTGGCTATGACATTCCTAGGAGTTTTCTTTTTGGGATCTTTTTCAAGAGGCAATTGGTGAATTCTTTCAATTTCTATTTTGCCCTCTGGTTCTAGAATATCAGGACAATTTTCCTAGAGAATTTCTTGAAAGATGATGTCTAGCCTCTTTTTTTGATCATGGCTTTCAGGTAGTCCAATGATTTTTAAATTATCTCTCCTGGATCTATTTTCCAGGTCAGTGGTTTTCATAATGAGATGTTTCACATTGCCTTCTATTTTTTCATTTGTTTGGATATGGTTTTATAGTATCTTGATTTCTCATAAAGTCATTAGCTTCCATTTGCTCCAATCTAATTTTGAAGGAAATATTCTCTTCAGTGAGTTTTTGAAATTCCTTTTCCATCTGGCAAATTTGGCTTTTTAAGGCATTCTTCTCCTCATTGACTTTTTGGACCTCTTTTGCCATCTGAGTTAGTCTGCTTTTTAAGGTGTTATTTTCTTCAGTCAGGCTGTTGACTCATTTTTCATGGTTTTCTTGCATCATTCTGATTTCTCTTCCCAATTTTTCCTCTACTTCTCTTACTAGATTTTCAAAATCCTTCTTGAGCTCCTCCATGGCCTGCGATCAATTCATATTTTTTCTTGGTGGTTTTTGATGCAGGAGTTTTGACTTTGTTATCTTCTTCTGGTTGTATGTTTTGATCCTCTTTGTCTCCCAAAAATGAATCTATAGCCTAATTGCACTTACTCTGTTTGCTCATCTTGCCAGCCAATTACTTGACTTTTGAGCTCTTTGCCATAGTAGAACTCTGCTTCCAGAGTGGAGAGTGCTGTGTTCCAAATTTCTGGGGTTTTGTGCAGCTGTTGTCAGAATTTTTTCCAGGTACCTGCCTCAGAACTGTGAGGAGGACTTTCTCTCCACAGCCTCAACAAACTGCCACACCAGTGTTCCTCACCCAGCACTACCACCAGCACTACCACCCAAGTGGTAGTGACTCAGATCCAAGCAGGGCAATTAGGAAAATCCTCCCTCAGTGCCAGCACAGAGATTCTTGCAAATGCCCTCTGGACAGTCACTTGGTCCCTGCACAATCTGTAGGACAGGAGCTGGAAGCAGCAGCAGCAGCAGTTGCAGCTGCCATCACCTCCGCTGCCCTGGGGGCAGAGGCCAGACTGTACTCTTCTCTCACCCTGGATCAGTAGGGTTCCCCACTGACCTTTTACTTTATCTTTGGCATTCATGGGTTGAGAAGTCTGGAAACTGCCTCAGATGCCAGTGATTCACTCTCCTGAGGTCTATTCTAGATGGTCTGTGCTGATAGTCAGGGCTGCTCCGGGTCTGGACTCACACGGGACTGTGCCTGGCTCCCAGTGTGGTAGGATAGACCCTTCTTGTAGGCCTGCCAGGCTGCCTTCAGTGGAAGGTTTGTTTCTCTCTGTCACTTTGTAAGTTCTGTAGCTCTAAAATTTGATTAGAGTCATATTTTACAGGTATTGGAGATGGTTGGAGCAGGAGTTCAAGCAAGTTCCTCCTTTTACTCCACTATCTTGGCTCCACCCCTATAAAAATTTTTTTTAAAAAGACATTCCAATTATAATACTACCTCTGGGACTATGGGCCTCAGTTGCCACATCTGTAAAATGGAGACAATAATAGTTGTCCTACTTTCCTCATAGGATTGTTTTAGGGAAAGTGCACAATAAACTATTACAGATTTGTCACCTTTGTTTAGTAAAAGAAAAACACATTGTCTCTTATTTGTTTTATTCATGAAATTAGTTTTACTTGAAAACATAGTTTCTTCATATAATAAGTATGAATTTGCTAGTAGGTCCTATTTTTTTTTCTTCACCACAAGAGCTTTTGGCTACTGAACTTTAAATAATCTGACTTCTCTTCCTTTTGGTCAGTTGATAAGAACCAGACAATAACTTTAGAACAAAAGATGCCACCAACCTTATAACAAACCCATGAAAGTTATTGGTTGAAGTTTTGTCTTAGTTACCATCTGTGCTTAAGTAGATTCAGAATGTGACAGTTTAATCTGACAAGAAAAATGAGAAACAAAAAACTCTACTTCTCTCCAACTGAACCAAATAAACAAAAAATAAACAAGTCAGAAATAGAAAAACCAAATGACCCAGAAATTTGACTTTGTTAAAAAAAAATACATATATATATTTATACACACACATGTGTGCACACCTGTATTTACACATATGTATTCATGTGTATGTGTATATAGATAAAACATATATATATATATATAAACATATGATAGATAGCTCAGTCTCTATCCCTATTTTCAGCACACTTAGTAGGTACTTAATACATATTTGCCAAATTGAAAATTGAATTATTTCCTATTCTTTCCCATATTGTATAGTGCCTTTATTAAAGACTGTTGTGAGTTAGCCTAAGAACCTAACCACTGTGTGTGATACCCTTTCTTTAGAAAGATGTTTTCTCTCTGCTCCAAACAACCAATTTGCAAGTGAACTTTTAAAATCCAACTCATCTATAAACAGAATAGCTTGTTCATGTTTTCCCTTCTCAGCCACATTCTACATGCCTTCAGGGCAGTGATTAACAGTGTTTTTACCAATCTTTGTATCTTTTTCAGTGCCTTAACACAGTGCCTTGCTCAGGGGAAGTATATAAAACATATTTGTTGATTAATTGCAAGGGAGGCTCTGGCAGAATTTCAATTATCATTAGTATATATTTTTGTAGGTAAAAATAACAACTCACTTTAAAAACTTTCTCCATGAGCTAAACACATGATATGCGACTGCATAGGGCTCTTTAGAGAGCTTCAAGTACTGTCCTAGGAGCAACATATTGTTGTTTTGATCCCAAGATTAAAAGTAATATTACATCCTTTGAAAAAATTAAAATCCTAACTCAACCCAGAGACATAGGAAGGTTCTCTAACCCATTATATATATATATATATATATATATATATATATATATATATATATATACCATGTTTCCCCGATAATAAGACACTGTCTTATTAAATTTTTTGGACAGAAAAACACCAGAGGGCTTATTTTCAGGGGAGGGCTTATTTTAATGAACATTGACAGCAATTTTAATAAACAGGTAAATGTGAACAAAAAAATGTACCTTTATTCAATAATGATCATGTCATCTTCTTCAACAACATCATCATAAGTGTCCATACCCTGAATTCTGTCCTGGATGTCTTGCGCCTCCATTTCCTTCAGAAGAAGTGGACCCAATCTGTCATGTCCAGCAATATAGCTCTCTTTAAATGAATATGTCTTGTCCAGGTAACCTGCTCGTAGTGCCTTGGCGACACAGCTGTCAGTAATTTTATCCCATGACTTCTTCACCCAAGTCACGACTTCTTGCAGACAGGGCTTCACAAAGTTTCCACGCTGATTTCTTTCCATTCTATTTTCAATGTAGTCATTGACTTCCATGTGCAAATGGTCCTTGAATGGCTTGTTTATTGCAATATCAAGGGTCTGGAGATAGGCAGTCATTCCTGCAGGAATCATTACTTGATCTATTCTTCTCTCTGCAAGGAAGTTCTTCATTTCTTTAGCGCGGTGAGTGCTGGCTGAATCCCAGACTATCAGACCTCTTTGGTTACCTCGCATAACAAGTGGCAGCATTAAATCAACCCACTTTCTTATAACGGCTTGTGTACACCAGGCTTTTTCGGTTTCAAGAACGTAAATGCCAGATACACGTTCAATCTTATCTTTCTTGCACTTACTGATGATTAGAGGTGTGGCTTTCTTTCCATCCAAACGAATTGCCAAAATACAGGTGACCCGTGCACTTTCATACCGGTAGCCAGTGGTGGGAATGTAGATTGACGTTGCACCCCTGTGATGAATTGTTGTTTGAGATCCTTGTCCCATAAACACTGCAGTTTCATCCATAGCAATCATATTGCAGGTTTGGTACTTGGAAATGTCAATCCTATCAATAAAGGACTTGAATGCAAGTGCACGTTTAATAACTTCAGCATCTTCCAGCTTAAACAGTGTTGTTGATCTTCTTAGGGGCAGTTCATACCGTTGAAGGAAACCGTCCAACCAGTGTTGTGATGCTTTGAATCCTTCTGAGACCATTTCAAACTCTGGTGCCATTGAAAGGGCAAATGCTTGAATATCAGCCCTGCGCACAACCAAGGCCTTTGCTCTCCTGTCAGCAATCCATTCACCAATGAGGATCTCCAAGTCAGGATATAAGGGCTGCCGACCTGATCCAGACCTGCGCTTTTTCCCTTTTCCCTCATCCACCTGTTGATTGAGGTTATTATAATCTGCTCTCCATTTTCTGACCATTCGAAGATCCAAAAGTTTTTCTTTACAGAAAACTGCAAGATTCTTGCCATGTGACTCCTCTACAATTGCTTTCTTATACTCAACAGTATAGCTCTTCCTTTTTGTACTCATGTCTGGGGGTCAAAACAGACAGAATAATAAAATTATGACCATCAGTCCTTCTTTTCACTCCATCATGCCCCCTGAGTTCTTCTTTTTTCTTCCATCATGCCCTTTTTGTCCTCCATCATGCCCCCCTCACTCCCGCTTACATACCGGGTTTTTATATTGTCCTGCCTCAGCTCTCCTCTGTGGCACTGCTCTCAATGGCCCCAGCAAGCAAATCACTGGGGAAGAACAGGATGACGCGCTCACTGCTGCAGCTCTGATTGGATGCAGCTCGGAGCGCGGC